>NW_025927464.1:0-48736 GCF_016906955.1 Phacochoerus africanus | reverse complement strand
ATTGAACCTGCATCCTCACAGATACTAGTCAGATTCGTTTCTGCTGCGCTAGGACAGGGACTCCCCCTTCTATCTGGATATTCACTACCCTCAAAGTCTGCTCATCTGTTTGCAACATACTTTGTGTACACCATGGTTTATATCCTTCAAGGCTCTCTCCAATAGAAAGTGGCATCCACTACTTCTAAACCGAGAATGTCCCAGTCCATTTTTTTCTGATACTTTACAAGGAAGAAGACAAGATTATCCTGAGGGTATATGTTTTACTTTTCTAATTTGATTAAGAATTTGATGTGGGTGAAGAATTGGGGATACAAAGAAAATTGTATCGCCTCAAGGTGCTTTTTTTCCAGCCATTGGGTTTCTTCTTTTTTTTTTTTTTATGTTGTCTATTTAGGGCTGTACCGGCGACGTATGGATGTTCCCAGGCTAGGGGTCGAATCAGAGCTATCGATGCTGGCCTGTGCCACAGCCCCAGCAACCCAGGATCCTTAACTCACTGAGCAGAGCCAGGGATCAAACCCACATCCTCATGGGCACTCGTTGGCTTCCTTACTGCTGAGCCCCGACTGGAACGCCCGGCCACTGAATTTCTGTTTCAGATATATTGTTTCTTGTGTGACTGGATTTGAGCAGTGGGAATGCTGCTTAGGTAGCACATCAGGTGGCGTGAAGCTAATTCTCATCAGGCATCACCCAGGACTGTTCTGCACTTTACACTGCGAGGGAGGAGTGAGGGGAGCAAAGGGCTTCGCCAGCGTCTGCGACCTCAAGGAACCTTGAAAGTTCTTGTGTCCTTTTCCAAAACAATTTAAATGTTGTAGAAGAGAAGCGAAAGAGGAGTTCCCGTGGGGGTGCAGTGGTTAACGAATCCGACTAGGAACCATGAGATTGTGGGTTTGATCTCTGGCCTTGCTCAGTGGGTTAAGGATCCGGCGTTGCCATGAGCTATGGTGTAGGTCGTAGATCGGCTCCGATCCCGTGTTGCTGTGGCTCTGGCGTAGGCCAGTGACTACAGCTCCGATTCGACCCCTAGCCTGGGAACCTCCACATGCCGCAGGAGTGGCCCTAGAAAAGGCAAAAACAAAAAGACCAAAAAAAAAAAAGAAGTGAAGGAATTAAGACCCAAGGCGTTTTTCTTCTAAGTCCTCAGTAGTGATTGACATTTTTTGTGTGCTAGATTTCTGTTAACCAACAATTGAGTATCTTTTTCCTTTGAGAGTTGATTGGTGCCTTTTTTTCTCCCCCTTGTCGCAGTTCATCGGTTTTCATTGAGTGTGTTAAAGGCCCACCCTAAATAATAGAATTGCTTTTAAAGTGGGTCAGTAACTTGGGTGTTTTTGCATTTGCAGTGGGATCATGAAACCTGGCCTCAATGCCATTCTGGGACCCACCGGTGGAGGCAAATCTTCGTGAGTATAGCAGTATAAGTAAGCTTTCTCTCTGTAGTTTTAATGTGTGGCTTTTCAAAATGGAGTTAGAGTTGGCATGCAATCTTACATTAGTTGCAGGTGTGCCACACAGTGATTCGACATTGGCAGCCATGGTGAAATGATCGCCGTGGTCCGTCTAGCCCTCTGTACCGATACAGAGTTACTGGAGTATCACTGCCCGTGCTCCTCACGCCGTGTCTCGCATCCCCGTGGCTCACTGACTGTATAACTGGAGCTCTGTAGCTCTTGGTCTCCTTCCTGTTCCCCACCCCGAGTTTCCGTGTGCCTTTAAAGATCAGCTTTATGTGAGCAGGTGCTCGTTGCGCTTTGCCTGGGCGTCTGGTCCAGGTCTAGGTGCGGTGGGGAGCGTGCAGTTGTGCTGGGTTGTGGTTCTGTCCTGAGGATGGGGACGTCTTCTAGGTCAGCCTTCCTAACAGGACGTGATCAGGCGATTGGCATGCAGCTGTCAGCCATGGTTTGTGCTGTGGACAGGGAAGGGAAGGGGTACAATGGAGAGTGGGGAGGCGGAGCCCGAGGCGAAAGGGAGGGCTTGCGTCTTAGACCGAGGGGCACAGGGCCTGCCTCGGGACCTCAGTACTGGATATCGCACAGCCTGGAGGCATGGGTGCTCCTGTCCGGATCACCCGCAGCGCTTTGCCTGCGTTCACGTTTTTGGGCTTTACTGTAGCATGTAGTTAAAAAAAGAAAAGAAAAGAGAAGAAAGAAAAAAGAGGTGAGCCTTGAAAGAGCTGTATATCTTTATGTATACATAAAACAATATGAGTCTTGAAAAGTTAATATTCTAACTTGAGCAGAATTTGGATTCAGGTGAGCTGAGAGCGAAAACCCAGGTTGGGTGGAAAAAAACCCGGAACAACGCATTTTTTTTTAAACAGGTTGTTAGATGTCTTAGCTGCAAGGAAAGATCCGCATGGATTATCTGGAGATTTTGATCAATGGAGCACCTCGACCTGCCAATTTTAAATGTAACTCAGGTTACGTGGTACAGGTAAGCATTTGTGGATTTACATTATGGATTTCTCTGTTTCTGTACTGGGCGAGTGCCTTGGCTCACAAGGGAGTGTGTTTCTAATTGACTGTGGGACATCCTCATAGAAACAATTTTTCTTTATGTCAGCCTTTCATAATGCCCCATAAGATTCAGCACAGTATTCAGTGAAAAGAATCTGGAATATGACTCCTGTAAGGGCAATGATATCAATTCTTGTTGTCATATCATTTCTAAAGGACATGACTGTTTTCTGTTTTTCTTCACTTCACTTCTCTCCATCCTCGAGCTTAGAACTGTGTTTGGCAGACCTTTGTGTTAAACAGTCTGGAAAGGTAGCGATGGGAATCCCCTGTGTTCTCTCTGGGCGAGCAGATTGGGAATGAGAAGGATTTCATCAGGCTTTGCAGCAGTCTGCATCCTGGAGTTACTGTGAATTGTCTAATTGCAAGCTCGTTATTAGCTAGAACTTGGGTATTTTCTTTCTTTTTTTTTTTTTGGTCTTTTTAGGGCAGCATCCATGGCACATGGAAGCTGTCAGGCTAGGGGTCCAATCGGAGCTACAGTTGCCAGCCTCCACCACAGCCGCAGCAAAGCCATGTCCGAGCTGTGTCTGTAACCTAGACCACAACTCACGGTAACGTTGGATCGTGAACCCACTGAGCGAGGCCAGGGATTGATCCTGCGTCCTCATGGATACCCGTCCGGTTCGTGAACCACTGAGCCGGGCCGGGAACTCGGGGTATGTTGTTGTTATGAATAAGGTACATGCACTACAGAGCATGTAGTCTTGTGAAAATGCCGTTTTGCTTTAAGGATGACGTCGTGATGGGAACGCTGACAGTGAGAGAAAACTTACAGTTCTCGGCAGCTCTTCGGCTTCCGACCACCATGACAAATCATGAAAAAAATGAGCGGATTAACATGGTCATTCAAGAGTTGGGTCTGGATAAAGTGGCCGATTCCAAGGTAATGTAGAGCAACGGAGAGTGTCATAGCTGGCCAAATGGGCCCTGTGTGGATAGTGGAACTTCTTCAGCGGTTTTCTGGAACATGCGTGGTCCCGAGTGGCTGCTCTCTGGAACCGGTGAGAAAAGCGATGGGTTATCTAGCCTGAAGATGGAAGTGAACCAGTTTAAAAAACTAGGAATGATTGAACCCTGGGAATGCAGTGTGGCCGTGTGCTCTAGCGTGTGAGTGTTCTTTGGCAAAGCATCCGTGGTCCTTCCACGTGATGAAGCTCTGGCTTCTCGCCCACGCCGACTGTTTGTCGTGCCTCGTGTGTGTCGTCACCCCTCCTGTCGTGTCGTCACACTAACCTTCCTTCTTCCTGTTTTCTTTTCCCCTTTTAGCTGTGCTTCTCTTCCTCCAGGGGACTTTGGTCCATCACTTTTGAGAGGTGTACGTCTGGCATTCACAAATGGTGAACATCCGGGGGCTCCTGCTCTGTATGCTTCATATGATACTTTCTGACATTCTTTAATGTAAGTATGTTTTGCCCTGTTTTGTTTGGAAGAATAACTCTGAGATGCGAGTGTTTTCCACTTATTTTCATCTTATGAGTGATTAGGTTTCCTTTGCCTTGGCTCGGTTTATTTGATGTTGTTTTTCCAGTAGGCATTTAAGAAAACGTTCTCTACTGACAGAGGGTCATTGTCCTAAGATCCTTGGGTGGATTTCCGGGGAAAATAAGCTAAAGGGCATTATTGAATTAGAATGTCTTTCTCTAATTAGTTGAAATGATACATTAAATTTTTTTCTGTTCTTGTTTTTTTTTTAGGGCCGCAGTTGCAACATGTGGAGGTTCCCAGGCTAGGGTCTAATTGGAGCTGTAGCTGCCAGCCAACACCACAGCCACAGCAACGCCAGATCCAAGTCTCGGCTATGACCTACACCACAGCTCAAGGCAGTGCCAGATCCTTAACCCGTTGAGTAAGGCCAGGGATTGAACCAGCAACCTCATGTCTCCCAGTCAGATTCATTTCTGCTGTTTCACAACAGGAACTCCAAAATTTTTTAGCTTTCTTTTTTCTTTTTAGGGCTGCACCTCTGGCATATGGGAGTTCCCAGGCTAGGGGTTGAATGGAGCTGCAGCCTCAGGCCTACACCACAGCCACAGCAATGCCATTTCTGAGCCTCATCTGTGACCTATGCCGAAGCTTATGGCAGCACTGGATCCTTAACCCATTAAGTGAAGCCAAGGATCGAACCCACATCCTCATGGATACGAGTCGGGTTCTTAACCCACTGAGCCACAACAGGAACTGCAAAATCTTTAAACTTTTAACTAAAATTTAAGCGAAACAATTAGAATGGTCGATTACTTGTTACTGAGTCCAAACTTGTAAGGCTCTCTGCATGACAGGACAGTAAATTGAGAGATGTGTCGTTGGGGTCGGGGAGAGTGACTTTATTTGGAAAGCCAGCAAATGGAGAAGATGGTGGACTCTTGTCCCAAAGCACCAACTCACCCAAGTAAGAACTCAGGCTTCTTTTATACTAAAAGAGGAGCGAGGTGTGGTTGGTTGTTGCAGCCCTCTTGGTGCCAGAATCCTTTGTTCTTGCAGCCGTCCCTGTGGCTCTGGTCGCCGTGTTCCTATAATCCTCCAGCCAGCCAAAGGCTATTCTCTGTCCCACAGCTTTTTCCTCCGTATGAGTGACAATGGTATACCTTTAAAGGTCGAGGTCTAGAGAATGGGCTGCCCTGTATATTTCAGGCCTTAGGCAACAGCCTTTCACCAACAGTGCAGAGCCAGCATGACTAAGCACAGGCAGTGGCGCCCAAAGATGAGAGCTCTAGGAACAGACTCCGTCTGGAGACAGATTTGGTCTTTGTTTACATAGTGATGACGTGACCATCAGGTAATTGATGTAATGGTACGATTACTAATAACGTTTAGTAATTATAACGACTAGATTTCCCAGGTGTTCATCTTACCTCGTAATCGCCTCAGCTTATTTTTTCGGAAGCATTTTAAGGAAACTTAGGCGTATCATGTTATGTCGCTCTTGATCCTACTTCTGCATCTTCAAGAAAAGAACTTTGCCTGCATTTCCGCAGCACCATTATCAACTAACCAAATTAACGGTGTCTTGCTATCAGCTATGCCCAGGTCCTATCTATTTGCATTTCCCCAGCTGTGACCCAAGCGTCCCTGCCAGCTCAGGTGTTATAACACCCAGTAAAGGGCAGGGGTGGCACTTGCTCATGGCTCTTTGCAGACTCTTAATGTAGGACTTGTTTCCTAGGGAATTCCCTGGTGGCTCAGCGGGTTAAGGATCCAGCGTTGTCACTGCTGTGGCTTGGGTTGCTGCTGTGGTGTGGGTTCAGTCTCTGGCCTGGGGGCTTCTGCACGCTGTGGGTGTGGCCAAAAAGAAGAAGAAAAGGAGAATTCTTACCTCCCCCTAAGCCTTTCTGGTCCCCCACCACACAGTGACATGACTCGTTGGAAACACCCAGCCAGTTGCCCCGTAGAAACTCTGCCTCCTGAATTTGTCAGAAGGAGTGAGTGAGGAATTCTGCAGTGAGTTAGGGTATGGGGGGGTTCAATGAGGGAAGCTTTGGTGGTTTAAGAGGTGCCAGTGTGATGTGTGTGCCAAGTGAACGTTCTTGGCGTCAGTGGCATAGTGGTTAGCTAGCTGCCTTCGAAAGTGAACTTTCTCAGCTGCCAAGCCACAGTTCGACTTTTTTTTGCGGGGGGGGGGGGTGGGGCGGGGGCGGGCAGTGGGAGGGTGATGGGGAGGGTATGAGAACCTAACAAATTATAATAAATGCTTTCAGCTTTCGTCTCCTCTCCCCATCTCCCTTTTTAGTCTTGATTTCACCATGTCAGAACCATATTAGTGCTCTAGCTTAACTGTCTTTAAACTAAATATTTGATGGGATAAGAAACATACGGAGCTGTTCAAAGCGTGGGTTTCCTATCGGGATTAACCACTTCCCCTCTGAGCTGAGGCTCGGTGTATTCTTCAAATTAAAGAGCAACCTTAGCTCTTCTCCCACATAGTCATTTATTTGCTGTTGAGACTCAGCGAGGCTGATGAGAGAAAGTGCCCTTGCTAGGGTTGGCACGTGTCAGGAGCTGCACGAGCAGTAGGGGCTCTGGTTGTTACTGTTCATAACGATAATATTTGTGCTTTAGGTTGGAACCCAGTTTATCCGTGGTGTGTCTGGAGGAGAAAGAAAACGGACTAGTATTGCAATGGAGCTTATTACTGACCCATCCATCTTGTTCCTGGACGAGCCCACGACTGGCTTAGACTCCAGCACAGCAAATGCTGTCCTTTTGCTCCTGAAGAGGTAAAGGCTCTGCGACTGTGATTCTTTCACGCATCCAGTATCTGTGCACCTGCTCTGTACGAGGTGTTATTCTTAGTGCAGGGGATCTAGTAGTAAGCACGACAGACACAAATTTCTCCTTCGTTGTTGGAGGGAAACAGTCAACTAACAAGTAGAAGTGGCTCATGAAAAATGAAACACACTGGGTGGCTTAAAACAGAAATGTGGCTTTTCACATTCCTGGAGGTTAGAAGTCCAGGATCAGGAAATCGGCAGGGCTGGTTCTTCTGAGTCCTTTCTCCTTGGCTTGTGGGTGCCTGTCTTCTCTCTGTGTCCTCGCTTCATTTTCCCTTGGTGTGTCTGTGTCCTGTTCTCCTCTTTTTTTGTTGTTTGTTTTTTTTTTTTGTTTTTAAGGGCTGCACCCGTGGCATATGGAGGTTTCTAGGCTAGGGGTCCAGTCAGAGCTACAGCTGCTGGCCGACGCCACAGCCACAGCACATCAAATCAGAGACACATCTTCAGCCTACACCACAGCTCATGAATATGCCAGATTCTTTTTTTTTTTTTCATCTTTTTGCATTTTTTCTTGAGCCCCTCCCGCGGTTGGTTCCCAGGCTAGGGGTCTAATCAGACTGTAGCCACCGGCCTACGCCAGAGGCACAGCAACGCGGGATCCAAGCCGCATCTGCGACCCACACCACAGCTCTCGGAAACACCAGATCCTTAACCCAGGAAGCAAGGCCAGGGATCAAAGCCACAACCTCATGGTTCCTAATCAGATCCACTTCCGCTGAGCCACGGCGGGAACTCCCCGAGTTCTCCTCTTCTTATGAGGACAGTGATCCTTATTGGATGGTGGCACCCACATGGCCTTATGTAACCATAATACCTGTTGAAAGACCCAATCTCCAAAATCAAGTATAATAAAAAAAGAAAAAGAAAAAAAAGACCTAATAGCCAAATGCAGTGTATTCTCAGGTGCTGGGAGGTAGGACTTCAACTTGAATTCGGGGGCACGCAGTTCAGTTGCGTCCATAGTAGAATAGTGCCTGAGGTGGCACTAAGAGTGGCAGGTTCTGTCGACCGTGGGCCGCTGTAAGAACTACGGCTTTGATGGTCTCTGGGGGACATGGAAAGAGTTGAGAGCCTTTTAGAACAAAGGACTGGCAGCTGTCTAGAGGAAAGGCTGTGTGATCGGGCGAGGGTGAGTGGCAGGGATGCGGTGAGGAGGCGATGTCTGAATTGGCTCCGTTGAGCTGTGAGGCCGTCGGCTCCGACTGGGGTGGTGGTGTGAGGTGGGTGGATTCTCTCCGTTTCGTAGGTAGAAGCAACAGGATTAGCTCCGGAGTGGGATGCAGGGTGTGACGACACCCGAAAAACCCATGCCTAAGATTTGGGGCCTGAGAAAGGGAAGAGTGGAATCAAGAGGGCCATTTACTTTTATGAGGAAAGAGGATGGTGGGCGAAACGTGGTTATAGGAGAAAGCACAAGAGCTAAGTTGTGGACATCTTTTTATTTATTTATTTATTTATTTATTAAAAACCCTTTTTTTTGTGTGTGTTTTTGCCTTTTCTGGGGCCACTTTTTAAAAAATTTCAACGGTTTTGACAAAACAGTTAAAGGAATGCCCAGGAGTCCCACGTCCCCCTACCTTGACCCCAGCTGCTGCCTTTTGACTCTCTTTGCCCCCCGCCCTCCCGCACATCGTCTTTTTCTGACACCGTGTACCGTCATCCCTGGGTGCCCTGGCCACTGTTCCCACG
This sequence comes from Phacochoerus africanus, assembly GCF_016906955.1. NCBI lineage: Eukaryota > Metazoa > Chordata > Mammalia > Artiodactyla > Suidae > Phacochoerus > Phacochoerus africanus. The sequence continues at coordinate 40,251 of NW_025927464.1, read as the reverse complement.
TTACCACCTCACGTGCCTGGCAGCCAGGGAGTCGGCGTTGGGGCCGTTGCTACCATCCGGTCCGTAAACTCCGTCAGACCTCACCACCTGCCCCAGAAAGTGCCTTTTTTTCCTTTTGGCTCAGGATTCTCTCCAGAAACACTCTATCTTTTCTCATCCTGAGCAGGTCTGTACCCTTTCCCCACCTGTCACGTCCTCACACACAGTGGACAGCACATTTCCTAGGGAGGCCCTTAAGCCGGGCCCGTCCAGTGCTTCCTCACGTGCAGACGCAGGCCATGGACTCTTGGCAGGGACACCGCAGAAGTGGGGCTGTGTTCTCAGTGCGAGACACGAGGGGCTGCCTGATTCGGGCGTCTCCCGTCGTGGCGGATGGGAACCTTCATCAGCGGTCCTGTTGGTGTGTGGTGCCTTTGTCTGCGGTGACATAAGTGTTGTCCCCTTTGTCGTTGGTCAGTGGTTTGTCAGGGAAGATGATCAGACCTCCTGTTCCCTGTCAAGTCTCCATGCACCAGTGGTGGCCGGTACTCACAGCTCCGGCCACTGTCAGCTGCTCGTGTGTTGCTTGCCAAGGGTGATTGTCTCTTGACGTCATTCTTTCTACCCGTGTTAGGGGAAAGGAGTTCTCCTCCTTCTCTGTTCATTTGTATTTGTTCGTATTTTTCTTTTATTCCAAGTGTTATAATTTGGGTTGTTGTTATTTATTTTTATGACTAAATTCACCCCGATCTGGCCAGAGCACAGAGCACGTGTGTCCCTTTGGTCTGCTTTTGTGTCCTTTTGACGTGTTTGGAATTATTCCTCAGGCATGTCTTTACTTTATGGTGAGCAAGATGATTCAGACTCATTTTGTGCTTTTCCTGTGTCAGATGTTCTCCACAGAGCCCCCTGGTTCCTTCTGGTGTAGTTAGGATTTAGAAACCAAAATCTGGTTACTCAAGTGTGCTCACTGCTACAGGAGTGTCAGTGCTTCTAGAGCCGCTCAGCAGACAGAGCTAAGAAGTACATGTGTATGTGAACATAAATAACAGAAATACATATCTATATTTTATTTGGAAATATGTGTTTGCTATAAATATATATTTTGTGTGTGTGTGTATACAGCATATGACTAGAATGATACAAGTAAATGGATTTGTAACTATTGCTGTGTTAGTACATATATTACAAAAACATGGGGAGTTTCCGTGAGTGGTTAGCAAATCTGATGAGGAACCATGAGGTTTCGGGTTCGATCCCTGGCCTCGCTCAGTGGGTTAAGGATCCGGTGTTTCTTTGAGCTGTGTGTGTAGTTTGCAGATGAGGCTCAGATCCCGTGTTTCTGTGGCTCTGGCATAGGCCAGTGGCTACAGCTCTGATTCTACCCTTAACCTGGGAACCTCCATATGCCGTGGGAGTGGCCCAAGAAATGGCAAAAAGACAAAAAATAAATAAATAAATAAATAAAAATCATGAGCTCGTGACGTCATACTATTTCCAATTCTGATCTAATACTTGAGGTTTTTTTAGTCTTCATCCTTTCCATGTTTTTCTTTTCTTTTCTTTTCTTTTTTCCCTTTTTTGGGCCACATCCACAGCATATGGACGTTCCCAGGCTAGGGGTGGAATTGTAGCTGCAGCTGCTAGCCACCATGACAGCGCCAGCAATTCCAGATCAGAGCTATGTCTGCGACCTACACCACAGCTCATCGCAGTGCTGAATACTTAACCCACTGGTCAGGGCAAGGGATTGAATCTGCATCCTCAGGTTCGTTACCGCTGAGCCTTGATAGGCACTCCCTGCAAGTTTTTAAATTTTCAGATAGTGAGAAACTTGGCTCCCATTATCGCAATATGTTTACTTACTTGCTGAGTCAAATAACATGATCCTTCAGTGTAATCAATCTCTAGTCACTCTGGCCATTCCCTCTGCCTACCACCTCTGGGGTAACCCCCTGTTTCCATTTCTTAAAAGCTGCCACATGGAGTTCCTGCTGTGACACTGTGGGTTAAGAATCTTGACTGCAGTGGCTCGGGTTGCTGTGGAGGCAGGGGTTTGATCCTTTGTAGGTTAAGGGATCTGGCATTGCTGCAGCTGTGGCTCAGATTCAATCCCTGACCAGGGAACTTCATATGTCAGGGCTGCGACCATAAGAAAAAAAAAAAAAAAAAAGCTGCCAGACAAACCATGTGGCACCCCGGCCTTATCATTACCGTGCATCCCCTGATGCCCTGCCCTCACAAGCAAGTCTGTTTGCTCAGATAAGAAGAAACGGGAAGATGCTTGAGATGTCAGTTGTACACGTGTATAAGTGAAGATGTCAAGTAATCAGTCTGGGGTTCAGTTTCAGTTAGAGAATACATCCATCATATATTTTGGGTTTTTTTTGGCATTTTAGGGCTGCACCTGTGGCATATGGAGGTTCGCAGGCTAGGGTTGAATCAGAGCTACAGCTTCTGGCCTTTGTCAGGGCCACAGCAACGCAAGATCCGAGCCGAGTCTGCCACCTACAGCACAGCTCACGGCAACGCTGGATACTTAACCCACTGAGCGAGGCCAGGGATTGAACCTGCGTCCTCCAGGATGCTAGTCATATCCTTTTTGCTAAGCCCGACGGAGTCTGATGGGCCTGTTTTTTGATGCAGTCCCTCAGTGCCTGCCTCTATATGTCACCTCAGCTCTGCAGTGACACTGAAATACCTGTGGTTTCGGGAGCCGAGCTTGGGTCGCACGGTTTTTGCCATCTTCCCCCGCCTCCACTGCCCTTTCTCTTCCTGGCTGAGTCCTGTTGGCCCTCTCTACTACGCTGCTTATATCATCTTCAGACTGGGTTAGAAGGTCCTGTTGGCTTGCACATTCGGTTCCACATTGCTACTTCTGTTCCCACGTTGTTTGGAAATGATTGATCGACTGGCCTGTCATCTTGGAGACAGAACAAATGTGTACCCAGGGTCATGATACAGTAAGTGATTAGAAATGCTAAGTGATTCTTCTCATAAACTGTTTTCATAAATAACAGCTTTTGAACGGTGAGTTTCGGCCTTTGTTTCTTCTCCCCATTAAGTAGTAACTCCTGTGTGAAGGTAATTTTGGCCATGGAAATAGCCCAGGGATCCAATCCAGCCCTGCCCCTTCTAATTCTGATACTTTGGGCCACTGCTTCATTATCTAAGCCTTACGTGTTATATAAAAGTAATAATAATTGGCCCTGCCTTATAACAATATGGTGGAAAATTTATTTCACGATAAATTTTCTATAAAGTATTTAGCAAAGATATAGTGAGTACCAAGTAATGTCACTATATTATTAGGGCAGAAGAATGAAAAATAGTTCCTAAAGATCCAGAAGAGTTAAGTAAATGATCAGTGGGGATGGGACATATGACTCGTATTTTCAATTTAATCCGTAGTAAGTTTTCAAACTTGAGTGTACTTGCAAATGACCTGGGTGCTTGTTAAAGATATAGGGATTCCCTCGACCCAATAGGTATGAGAAAACTGTCCAGGGAGCTGCACTTTTTTTTTCTTTTTAGGGTCGCACCCGCAGCATATGGAGGTTCCCAGGCTAGGGGTCTATTCAAAGCTATAGCTGCCAGCCTACACCGCAGCCACAGCAACGCCAGATCCTAACCCACTGAGCGAGGCCAGGGATCAAATGTGCAACCTCATGGGTCCTAGTCGGATTCTTTTCCTTTGTGCCACGACGGGAACTCCTGCATTATAAGAAAATTATAATTATGTTTTTCTTGGGTTGTGCCTGCAGCACATGGCGGTTCCCAGGCTAGGGGTCTAATGGGAGCCACAGCTACCAGCCTACACCCCAGCCACAGCAACACCGGACCCGAGCTGTAACTGTAATCTACACCACAGCTTATGCCAGATTCTTGACCCACCGAGCAAGGCCAGGGATTGAACCTGCATCCTCATGGGTACTAGTCGGGTTCATTCCTGCTGTGCCACAACGGGAACTCCAGATCTGCATGTCCGATGAATATTCTGGCTGATTGTAGGACTGCCCATAGAACTCACTTTAGAAACCCTAGCTTTTCATGAGAGCATTGATTTAAGGTTCCCTAACTATCAGAGAGATCACATGAGATGAGAAGTGTGGGAAAAGCAAAGCGATTTTTTCTCACTCGATGCTCTACAGGCAGGGCCACTAAGTGTGTTGCCGAGAAATGCAAGCTTCAGCGGTTTAATGCCTTGTCGTCTTCTTACGTTTGACGTAGGATGTCTAAACAAGGACGGACCATCATCTTCTCCATTCACCAGCCTCGTTACTCCATCTTTAAGTTGTTTGATAGCCTCACCTTGTTGGCCTCAGGAAGACTCATGTTCCATGGACCTGCTCGGGAGGCCTTGGGATACTTTGCCTCCATCGGTACGGTTGACTTTTTCGTGCGGTAGCAGCCTTCTTTCGTAGGCTCCTGAGAGAGAACAAGGGGTCGACGGAGGTGCTGTTTATCTTTGAAGTGATGGGCTTGGTTCCACCACTTCAGCATGTCTTTGGCTGGTTTGGTGCTAGGGTCGTTCTTCACCTTGCCCTGCCAGCTTGGTATTTTGGTCTCTTTTTCTGCGTGTGTGTGTGTGTGTGTGTGTGTGTGTGTGTGTGTGTTTCTTCTGGGTCTGTATCCGTTGTCCCTGCTGCTGGTTCTGGTGACCTTTCTGGAACAGTTCAGTGCATATATTAGCCTCAGAGCCAGTTATCTGTCAGTTGAATATTTTGAGAAAGGCCTAATGTTCCCAAGTTCTCTGTCTTCTTGACCACACCCATCAGGCTTTATCAGGTTCTTCCCTTACATGGGATGTTGATCCACCTTGGTTGGGGGTTCAAGAAGATGCTGCTTGATTTTCCAGTAAAATTAGATTGCAGACATAGGATGTGTGTGATTTACCTGTCAACATAGTGGCTAGTCCTAAGTCTGACTTCAATGGGCCAACATTTCTGTCAGTTCTGGACTGCCTGGTTCTATGGATTATTTTATTATTAGTACTGGTATTATTTTTTGCCCCTTTTTTTTGTCTTTTTGCCTTTTCTTGAGCCGCTCCCGCAGCATATGGAGGTTCCCTCGCTAGGGGTCGAATCAGAGCTGTAGCCGCCGGCCTACACCACAGCCACAGCAACACAGGATCCGAGCCGTGTCTGCGACCCACACCGCAGCTCATGGCAGCGCCGGATCCTTAACCCACTGAGCAAGGCCAAGGATCGAACCCGTAACCTCATGGTTCTTAGTTGGATTCCATAACCACTGTGCCTCAACGGGAACTCCCTACTTATTGCTTTTTTAACTCGAAACTGCCGCATTTGGAAGTTCCCAGGCAAGGTTTTAAATCGGAGCTGTGGCAGCGGGCCTACACCACAGCTCATGGCAATTTGGATCCTGAGCAAGGCCAGGGATTGAACTCACATCCTCATGGATACTAGTTGGATTTGTTTCTGCTGAGCCCTGATGGGAACTTCTGCCTGATTCTATTTAAACGGCAATGGGAGTTCCCATTGTGGTGCCGCAGAAACAAACCCAACTAGTATCCATGAGGATGTGAGTTTGATCCAGACCTCGCTCGGTGGGTCGGGGGATCCGGTGTTGCCGTGATCTGTGGTCACAGACTCGGCTCGGATCTGATGTTGCTGTGTTTGGGGTGAAGGCCTGCAGCTGTAGCTGCACTTTGACCCCTAGCCTGGGAACTTCCACATGCTGCAGGTGCAGCCCTAAAAAGCGAAACAAAAACAAAAACAAAACAACAACAGCAAAAGGAAATACAAAACTTTCTTTAGACTTGTGCCTTATCTTAAAACAATTGCTTTCTCCCCCATCATTTAAGATGAAACTTCTTCATTTACGAAGTACACGTGAGTCTAGGGAGTTCAGGGGAGGTCAGACGTCAGGCCAAGCTGATCGTGTTGTCGCTGTGTCCCAGCTCATACTCCTGGCCGTACGCCAGGCCAGTAAACTGAGAGCTGAGTTGGCGAGGCAAGGAAGAGTGGCTTTGTTCGGAAAGCCAGCAGAAGGAGAGGATGGTGCACCGGCTGTCCCGAGCAACCACCTTCCCCAGCTTGGGATTCAAGCTTCTCTGATTTTAGCAGGAGAGGGGTTAGTTAACTGTTGCCGACGTCTTGGTTTTGGAATCCTCTGTTCTTACAGCTGTCCACTAGGTCAGGGCACGATGTTCCCGTAAACCTGGGACAAGAGGAATTTATTCTCGGTTCTGCAACCTTGTATCGCAAACGGTACACCTTTAAAGGTCAGAGCCCTGAGAACGGCTGTCCTGTGTATTGCAGGCTAGAGGCAACATTCCTAACTGGTAGCAGATGCAGCAGAACAGAAAGGGTAAAACAGAAGGAGCCGATCCAACAGGGAGTCAGATTTGTCCTTCCCTGTGACCTCGCCGCAGCAAGTCCAGTAAGCATTCAGCTGTGCTGTGCTGGGCCAGCCCCGTCCTCCTGAGAAGGCTGTTCTGGTGCTGTGTTCACTGTGTTGGAATTAGGGCAGCCTAACAGCAGATGATCATTTGGGACCTGAATTTCGTAGGGGCAGAAGCAGTCATTCTAAAGTGGGTATTGGCATTCTGGCAGTCCCCAGGTGAACTTGGAGAGCAGAACTAGCCCAGGCCTCCCCCGAACACAGTCCTGCTGTGCCTTAGCCGGATCTGCTTGTCGCCTTGCTTTAAGGAGCAGTAGTCTTGCTATAGTTTTTTTTTTTTTTCCCAACGAACTTTTTTGTTTTCTTTTTGGTCTTCTGTCCTATTTAGAGCTGCACCCACGGCATGTGGAGGTTCCCAGGCTAGGGGTCTAATTGGAGCTGTTGCTGCCACGGCCACAGCAACGTGGGATCCAAGGCGAGTCTGCGACCTTCAGCACAGCTCATGGCAACGCCGGATCCTTAACCGTCTGAACCAGGGCAGGGATCCAGCGGGCAACCTCATGGTCCTAGTCCGATTTGTTTCCGCTGTACCGCGATGGGAACTCCGCAGCTTGCTTTTTTCCTTGGACCTGTCTTTCGATTTTGGAGACGTTCTTTCTGATAAGCACCAGAGCGTACTGACAGCTGTTTCGGGTCTCACGGATTATGATGCGTGAGGACCAAGCACCAGAGGAAGACTTTCTGAGAGTCCGAGGTTGGCTCAGCGTCTGTTGTTTTGCCAGGGCAGAGCAGTGTGGAAATATTTGATGACGGACTATATCAAAGGACAAAGTAAATTAGTGAGGGGAGACGAGGGCCGGAAGGTGAGGGGGAAACTGTTGGATGCCGTCTCTCCCGGGCACACCTCCCTCACCTCCGGACTCTGTACTGCCCAAGACTGTCAAGTGTGTGTAGCTGCCTTCCTTTCTTTTGTAGGTTACAGCTGTGAGCCCTACAACAACCCCGCAGACTTCTTCCTGGACGTCATTAACGGCGACTCCTCCGCTGTGGTGTTAAACAGAGCGGACAGAGACGATGGAGGTGAGCCCGTTGGGTGAATCGCAGCGTATTGCCCGGTTGCTTTGGCTGAAGTTTAGCAACGTGGTAGCTCCTGCCGAGGAGGCTGTGTGAATTTGTGTTAGTGCCGGCCGTCCTCTGGCCCCACGTGTCCTCCTGTATTCAGCCTCTACTGCAAAAATACCGTGGACTGGCTGGTTTCAGCAGCAAGCATTTCTTACAGTTCTGTAGGCTGGAGGTCTAAGATCAAGGATCAAGGTCCAGCAGATTCTGTGTCTTTTGGGGACCTGCTTGTGAGTCATCGATGGGCAGCCGTCTCTTTGCCTCCTCCCGTGGGGGCGCGGGGAGGGCGCTCTCTGGTTCCGCTTTCGTAAGGGCACTAACCCAGCTCATGAGGGCTCCCCCCTCGTGACCTGATCATCCCTCCAAGGCCTGGCCTTGCTTTCAGATACGGTCCCAGTGGGGAGTGGGTTTGAGCATGTGCATTTTGGAGGCACACCAACATTCAGTCTCATGGCATCAGGCACCACAGAACTTGTCATCCCCGGGAGAGCCGTGTTTTTCATTTAACTGGTCAGTGAGCATTTGTGTGACAGTGTCAGTTCCAAAGTTCCAAGGGGAGTTGCCATTTTTAAAAACGTCCCTCATTTACCCAGAGGCCCCACGGTATCCTCAGGGGATTGGTCCTAGGACCCTCCTTGCAGATAGAAACTTCAAGGATGCCCAAGTCCCTTCCAGTAGGGCCTTGGTATCCATGGGTTCCATGTCCGCAGATACAGAGGGCCACCTGTATAATGGTCTGAAATGAGCAAGTTGGCAGTCGAGCATTTGCGTGCTGGAAAAGCAAAGACCAGATTTTTTTGGAGTCGTCTTGGTTTTACTTATGAGTTATAACTGCATATGATGAGAAGTGTATTTGAAAAGAACTAGGGTCTGGAGTTCCCACTGTGGATCTGGCTCGTGTCTGTGGAGGCACCGGTTCAATCCCCAGCCTGGTGCAGTGGGTTAAGGATCTGGTGTTGGTGCAACTGCATCGGTGGTCAGAGCTCCGGCTGAGATTCAGTCTCTGGCCCAGGGACTTCCATACATGCTGTGGGGGCCACGGGCCAAAAACAAGAATCAGGGTTCAAATGGTGTAGTTAGGCAAAGGTCACTGGGTTTACTGTATGTGCAAGCTTATGCAAGTAAGCCAATGTATTTTTCTGATTTGTAAAGCAGTGAGCACAGCTCTCCTAATAGTTTATACTCAAGCCCTAGAATGATGGTGCTAGGGAGGAATCTAAGAAGAGGGTTACAGAAAAATGGACAAAATCAGTCGTTATGTTGTGAATGACGTTTCCCTTCTTCATCCACTTCTGTTCCGCAGCCCAAGAGCCCGAAGAGCCTGCCGAGAAAGATACTCCCCTCATAGGAAAACTTGCTGCGTCTTATACCAACTCCTCCTTCTTCAAGGACACGAAAGTTGAGTTAGATCAGTTCTCAGGGGGTCGGAAAAAGAAGAAGAGTTCGGTGTACAAGGAGATCACCTACACCACCTCCTTCTGTCATCAGCTCCGATGGATTTCCAGGCGTTCATTCAAAAACTTACTGGGTAATCCCCAGGCGTCCGTAGCCCAGGTACCCGGCGGGGTCTTCCGGTTATGCTGTGACCTGTGCATGTGGGACCCAGGTTCCGATGCCATCTATCTTAGGAGGGCGGTTACCTCCCACCCACGCTCCTTCGTTATGCCCATTCCACTGGGGATGTAGAAACAAGGGGAACCCACCTAGTTTTCACTTGCAGAGAACTTTTTTCTGAGTGGGTTTTTCATCTTAGGAGAAGAGAACTCAAGTCTGAGTTCTCATTCAGAGTTGTTGTTGATTTAGACATGGTGTAATAGATAGTTTTTGTAGAAAAAAGTTTTTTTCAAAAATGTTGATGCATTTCGTTACTGTTCAGCCACATTGTGGGTTTTCTACACACGTTCATTTCCCGATGCGTTCACCAAGTTGTCCTCGATCTTATGCCGCATTTTGGAGCTTGTGTACAGCAGTGAATGAGTGGGAGGAAGCAAGATCCCTGTTCTTGTGGAGTGTGGTTCCTTATGAGGAGAGACGGATGACAGATTCCCACAGGCATAAAATTCAGGGCAAGTCAGATGGTCAAGGGGCTAGGAAGAGAGTATAACCCGCAAGGTGGAGAAAGGAAGAGAGAAAGGAAGGAAGAGGGAGAGCGAGAGAAGGGAAAGGGATTGGTTTGCGTCTTGCATCACGTAGGCAGCAAAGCGTTCAGCTCGGGGTCCACCGGGCGCTCCCGAAGGCAGGAGAGGCAGCCACCGTCTGCAGGAAAAGCCTGCCTGGGCATGCTGTTCCTTAGAAAAGTGGACCTTTCTCAGGGAGGGGCTCTAATCGTGGGAGAGCACTAGACCCCTGGCACGGTGTAGAGTTAGCACAACGGTGATAAGCAGACTTGAGTTCTCTTCTCCTAAGATGAAAAGTGCTGTCCTTTGTCTTTTTGGTAGATTCTGTTCATAGTTGTTGGTGATGACTCTTTTATGATTTTCCCATTTTTCTCAAGCCCTCGGCCATTCAGAACCCTTGTACTCCCACGTCATTGGACCATCCTTTCCAAAAAAAAAAAAAAAAATCGGTGTAGCCAGTTATTTTGGGGGTGGTGGTTTTAATTTGTTGGGTTTTTTGTTTGTTTTGCTTTTTAGGGCTGCACCCACTCGGCATATGGAGGTTCCTGGGCTAGGGGTCGAATCAGAGCCGTAGCCACTGGCCTACGTCACAGCCACTCCAGATCTGAGCCGAATCTGCAGCCTACACCAGAGTTCATGGCCTCACCAGCAGCACCAGATCCTTAACCCACTGGGCGAGGCCAGGGACTCAAACCCACATCCTCATGGATCCTAGTTGGGTTCCTTCACCAATGAGCCACAAAGGGCACCCCTGATCTTCTTAGCATTGAATTTCTGCCCAGTACTAAAAGATGGCATGGTGTTGGCTCTAAGGAAATATTACTGACTTCTTACCGCACATGCTGTCGTTTTCCCATCTCAGTGCTGCTGCCTTTTAAGTCTTAATGCCAAGAGACCTACCTTGAGGAGGAGTCCGCAACAGCGGTCAGCAGAGTGGACTCCTGCCTTAAGCTGGCATTCCAGTACTGACACATCTGAAGAGGTGTCCCCCACAGGCAGACGCTCAGGGAGATACAAGGTTTAATCAGCTAAGGCAGGAGAGGGCAGACCTCTTTTCCAAAGGGTCAGAGAGTAAATACTTGAGGCTTTGCATGTCATGTGGTCTTTGATTCAAGTAGTCGCTTCTGCAAGTTGTGGCAAGAAAGCAGCTGTAAATAATTGATTAAAAAATGAGCATAGCTGTGTTCCGATGAAACTTTATTCATGGATGCTGCAATATGAGTTTCATGTGGCAAGCAACTATTACTCTTCTCTCTTTTTTCCCAACCATTAGAAGAATACTTAAAAATTGTTTTTACCTCATGTACTGAACAGAAATCGGCCTGGGGGCCATAGCTTACTGGCTTCAGGTTTCGGGTCTTTTAATGTTTTTAATTTTGTGAGTGTGCCTTTTACTTCTTTGAGTGTTGCAATGTGGAGCTATTAAAATCTTTTAAGGCTTCGTGTTGATAAATCTTGCGTAGGTCATCTTACACCAGATGGGAAACACTGTCATATCTCTTGGGGATTCATTGTTCCCATTAGCATAGTTCACCATTTGACCATGGATTCATTTTTTCAAAGGCAGTCATAACCATCCCTCAGAATTCATCTTGAGAAATGTTTTTTGTTTGTTTATTTGTTTGCTTTTATGGCTGCCCCTGCGGCATCTGGAGCTTCTTGGGCTAGGTGTCTATTTGGAGCTGCAGCTGCCGGCCTACATCACAGCCACAGCAACGCTGGATCCTTAATCCACTGAGCGAGGCCAGGGATTGAACCCGCAACCTCATGGTTCTTAGTGGGATTCGTTTCAGCTGCAGCATGACGGGAGCTCCGAGAAATGTTGATAAAGACATTAGAACAAAGATGGAATGACATATTTGGGAAATTTCTTTTTATTTATTTTATTTTATTTTATTTTATTTTTTTTGTCTTTTGTCTTTTGTTGTTGTTGCTATTTCTTGGGCCGCTCCCGCGGCATATGGAGGTTCCCAGGCTAGGGGTCAAATCGGAGCTGTAGCCACCGGCCTACGCCAGAGCCACAGCAACGCAGGATCCGAGCCGCATCTGCAACCTACACCACAGCTCACGGCAACACCAGATTGTTAACCCACTGAGCAAGGGCAGGGACCGAACCTGCAACCTCATGGTTCCTAGTCGGATTCGTTAACCACTGCACCACGGCGGGAACTTCTATTTTTTATTTATTTTGTGTTTTTTTTTTTTTGGGAAATTTCTTTTTGTCCCCTCTATTCAGAGAAGCCAGCTGTTCAGAACTCACAGAAGAGTCTCCTTGCTCCATTGAGCAATCTTTAGTTTCCCCGTTTATTTTATTTTCCTCAGTACAAGAAGATGCACCTTATAAAAACAACAAAATTATGAGATTAATGATTTTGTCATAATGTTTGAAAACTTTGGAAATATTTTTCGAACTTTGAAACCTTTAGGAAACTTCCTAAGGTAAAACTGACAGTCTTTTAATGTAAGTTATTAAGTTTGAACACAAAAGAAACAAAGCTTATGGAGTGGCCAATGTTCAAGTCTAAACATTCAGAGTTATGCGGTGTGAAAGTATAGGCTTGTATAGGTGAGCTTGCCCACATGCTGATGGGGTCGTTTTTATTTATTTGGAAGCTTGATCTGTTGACATGAAGTATATAGTATATGTGGAAGGTAATTAAAACATGCCAGGGTGAAAACTCTTTATTCCAAATTTCTGACTGTCTTTTTAGCAAGGCAATTTTTAAGGACATCTCAAATCATATTCTTTTTTCTTTTTGTTTTTTCTAGGGCCTCACTCTCGCGGCATATGGAGGTTCCCAGGCTAGGGATCAAATCAGAGCTACAGCTCCGACCTACACCATAGCTCATGGCAACGCCGGATCCTTAACCCACTGAGCAAGGCCAGGGATCAAACGTGCAACTCATGGTTCCTAGTTGGATTCATTGACCACTGAGCCACATGGGAACTCCTCAAATCACATTATTTATAGACGCTGGTCTTCACAAATAGTCTTGGCAGATCAGGATCCTGTTTTCCAATTTTGTTGGCTTCCAGCCAAAATGTCATGACAACTTACTTCAAACCTTGATGCCACTGCACTATGCAGTACTGACTTTTTAAAAAATTTATTTATTTTTCACATTGAAGGTTCCAGGGAACCTTGGTGGAATAGTTTATTTTCTTTAGATTATCATTTCTTCTATTTTTAATACATTTAATAAGATTTAATTAAAAAGTACAATAAGTAGAAGTTCCCGTTGTGGCTCAGGGGAAACAAATCTGACTAGGAACCATGAGGTTGCAGGGTCAATCCCTTGGGTTAAGGATCCGGCATTGCTGTGAGCTGTAGTGTAGGCCAGCAGCTGTAGTTCCGATTCACCCCGTAGCCTGGGAACTTCCATATGCGGTTGGGGAGGCCCTAAAAGGAAAAAGAAAAATAAAAGTACAATAAGTAGAATTTTCTTCAATCAATTATAGCATAACCCTTAACACTCTGCATAACCCTTAGCATTTTGCCCCTGGAAGTGAAGTGTCCTTAAGGAACATTTTATCAAACTTAAAAATGACAGTGATGTTTATCCAGGCTCTTAGGCGTCGTCAAACAGACTGAGTGAGTAAAGGTAGGTAGGAGTGGCTAGGAATTGGCCCCTCAGTGCTGCTGTGGCTGGTAGGCTTTCTGGGCTGAGGTTGCCCAAGAAGCAGTGGCAGGAAGGTGAGTAAGGGAAGCCCCTGAGTGCCCTTAGAGACAGCTCTGTGAATGCCTTGGTGACAGTGCACTTTTCCAGAGCAGACATGAACTCTCCCCAGGTCAGATGGGCGTATCCCAGCTTACCCTGCTTCCTTATTGTGCACAATTTCATTGTCGGAATTTTTATGTGTGTTTTTAAGATTTTTATTTAATTTTCATGTTAAGAGTAAAGATATCTTGTTTTTACTGGAGTCTCTTGAACTGTCAGACTCTGCATGTTCACTAGGACAAAGGTTGAGAGTTCAGGCCAGAACTCTTACCGCTTGGATTTTATTTTACCCCTAAACCTACCTTGCTAGGTACTTGCATTGTTCTGCATGTTACACGGCATTCCCAGGCCCAGTAGCCTGAACTGGACCGTGAACTGGCAGTGCCTGGAAAACCTGGGCGGAATCTTTAGCTTTTCTGCTTTGTTCTCCTGTTAGTCTCCCCAGCACACAGGTAATTATTTTTTTATTATTTTTTTTAGGGCCTTACCTGAGAAATATGGAAGTTCCCAGGCTAGGGATTGAATTGGAGCTACAGGTCCTGGCCACATCCACAGCCACAGCCACAGTGGATCCAAGCCACTTCTGCAACCTTTGCTGCAGCTTATGGCAACACTGGATCCTTAACCCACTGAGCAGGGTAGGGATTAAACCCGCATCCGTATGGACACTAGTCCAGTTCATAACCTTCTGAGGCACAGCGGAAACGTCTGTAATCATTTTTATTTTAATTTAAAAAGCAGTCTCATAACATACATTATTTTATATTTTTGCCCAAGAACTACGGCCAAGCCATTTAAGATCTCTATATCAACGGAGAGATTTATTATGTAGCCAGATGTATTTTAGTAATAAATATGTTAAGTTTTTACCTTTAATTGAAAACATTTTTTTTCTTTTTGAAAAGATAATTGTGACGATCATCCTGGGCCTGGTTATAGGTGCCATTTTCTATGATCTGAAAAATGATCCCTCAGGAATCCAGAACAGGTAAGTCAATTTGGATCTTGATTTTGAGAAGGTGCTATTACTTTGTTTTCAAGCTTAAGGAAATCCATTACAAATTTGAATTTGAGACAAGCACAGGGTAAACTGCAGATAAGTCAGCAAATTGAAAGTTGGATGGAAGAGTTAATTTCCATATTCACAAACACACATATATATAGTAGTAAAATACAGAGAACATAAAGTTTACCCTGTTGGCCAGGTTCGAGTACAGTTCAGTGGCATTAATCACATTCACATTATGATGCAGCCATAAAAACCTCGCCCTCCGCCCCCAGAATTTTTTTCGTCTTCCAGACTGAATGTCTGTACCCATCAAACAGCAGTCGTGCCCTCCACCTTTGCCCAGCCCCTGGAAACCACCACTGTCTTCTGTCTCTGATGCTGACTGTTCTCGGTACCTCATATCAGTGGCATCAGAGCATTTGTTCTTTGGTGACTGGCTTATGTCCCTTCGCATCATCCGTGTTGCAGCACTGTGTCAGAATTTCTTTCTTTTTAAAGGCTGGGTAATACTCCACCGTATGGCCATACCACCTTGGGTGTCTCAGTTTATCTGTCCACGGACACCTGGGTCGTTTGCACCTTTTGGCTGTTACGAAAACAGTGCTGTTATGAACATGAGTGTACGAGCAAATATCGGGTTGCGTCTCTGCTTTAAATTCTTTTGAATTATACCCAGACGTGGAATGTTTGGATCATTTGGTACTTGTGTTAATTTTGCGAGGACCTGCCATGTTGTCTTCAGCAGCAGCTGTACCGTCATGCATTTCTGCCAGCAGTGCCCAGGGTTTCAGGTTCTCTGCAGCCTCACCAATACGTGTTGTTTTTTTGTTTTTTTTTTTTTTTAACCTATGTAATAGCCATCTCTCCTTGTGGTTTTGATTTGCATTTCTCTAATGATTATTGTATTATTTTTGTTTGGGTTTTTTGTTTGTTTGATTTTTGGTTTTTTTCCTGCTCTTTTGGGCTGCACCAGTGACATATGGAAGTTCCCAGGCTTAGGGGTCGAATTGGAGCTGCAGGTGCTGGCCTACAACCACAGCCACAGCCACTCAGGATCTGAGCCGTGTCTGTAACCTACACCCACCACCGCTTGTGGCAGTGCCAGATCCTTAACCCACTGAACAAGGCCAGGGATCAAGCCGACATCCCCACGGAGCCTAGTCATGTTCGTTTCCACTGAGCCACATGGGAACTCTGATTTGGTGCCTTCTTGCATGTCCTTGCTGGCAGAGAGACCGCTCTCTTATCCTCTCTTTTCTTGTCTTTGAAGGGCCCTAATCTGTTGTGGGGGCCCCACCCTCATGACCTCGTCCAGACCTCACAACCTCCCAAAGTCTCTGTCTCTGAGGGCCATTGCATTGAGAGTTAGGGTGTCCACACAGGAATTTCAGGAGAATGCAGTTCAAACCATAGCGAACCAGGACCTTGAATTTCCAAGTGTGCTACGTGGAGTCCCAGGGGTACCACTCTGGAGACACCAGTGGAGCGAAACCCGATGGGGCTCATACAGCCCCCTCTGATTGAACCAGAGCAGTCGTTTGTTTACTGTGTTCAGATGGCATTTGTGGGGGGTGGTTTTGCAGGTAGAAAAATATCTAAGCATGTTTGTCTGCATTGCTTTTTTCCCTTCCTCTCACTGCAGAGCCGGGGTGCTCTTCTTCCTGACAACCAACCAGTGTTTCAGCAGCGTCTCGGCCGTGGAGCTCCTTGTGGTGGAGAAGAAACTCTTTATGTGAGTGGGTCTCTCTGTTCCTGGACGGGGCTGTTGGTCAGACGGGTCCCATCCAGACTCAGGCCTTGGTTTGGCTCCTGGGGATGACTGGTGTGGCCTGAGGCAGAGCAGCCAAGGGCGGGGGGTGGGGGTGGGGTGAATCTGGAGCACACTGGGGCCTGATGGGAAGGGAAAAAGGAGTGTGAAGATGAGGGCACAGCCCCCAAATCCAAGTGCTGCCGAGGAGGCAGGCGCTAAAGAGGGTGAAAAGGACCTTTTGCTCTCAGCAAGGAAGAAGGCAAAGTTTGAGGGCTTGGTCGAGGGAGGGTTGTGGGTTGAACAGGTGAATTCAAGGTGAGGAGGTAAAGCTGACCAAGAATGTAGAATGAGCCCAGCCCTCAATGCCAAGAGGACTGGAAGGAGCCACAGAGCAGCCCTGACCTGGGGTGGGCTGGGCCGGTTGTTGCATAATTCCATGCAAATGAAGCTGTTGGTGGAAGAGTTTGGAACTACAGGAGGAAGATCTCAGGAGAAGAGGGAGTCCCAAACTTTGGAGAGGAGAAAATAGGCCTGGATAGCCAGCAGGGGTGTAGGGTTGGCAGGCGTGATCATGGGCAGAAGTGCCGTTTTCTTGTCTTTATCCTGAGAGTGGAAGAAGTGAAAAGAGGCTAGGGATCCAAAGCTGCATTTGAGGTTCGAGAATAAGCACCTTCATTGGAAGGAGGGGAGTTCCCGTTGTGGTTCATGGGGTTGAGGACCCAGCATTGTCTCTGTGAGGATGGGGGTTTGGTCCCTGGTCTCGCTCAGTGGGTTAAGGATCTGGTGTTGTTCTGAGTGTGGCATAGGTCAGCAGCTGCAGCTCTGATTTGAGCCCTAGCCCGGGCACTGCCATGTGCTGCAGGTGTGGCCATAAAAGAAAAAGAAGCAGCAGGGAGAAAGAAAGGCCCTGTGGCCACTGAGATCCGCTGCTGCCGCGCTGGCCTTGGAGGAGAGCCCACGTGGGAGGAGAGGGAGGTGATGCAGACTGTCTGTCCGGAGTGGGCACTCCGAGGGCAGACGGGAGGACTTCCAGAGGGGTCTGTAGTGAGGAGGACACAGGCCCTGGGGAATGAGGTCCCTCGGCCGCGCGTGCCTAAGTCGCGCCCGCTGCTGGCGGAGGTGAAGGTGGTGGGGTAACCTCGCAGCTGTGGGAGCTGTGCTTGTTCGACCCTTGGTAGCCGCAGACATCTGTGTAGCAGGTGGTTTAATCTTCTGCTCTGTGCCTTCTTAATAAGCGAACATGGGGTGCATGATGTGGCTCTTTGGTTTTAGACATGAATACATCAGTGGATACTACAGAGTGTCATCTTATTTCTTCGGAAAACTGTTATCGGATTTACTACCCATGAGGATGTTACCAAGCATTATCTTTACCTGTATAACGTACTTCTTGTTAGGTAAGCAGTAAGACCAGAGGTATGTGTCTCTAGTCTTGGGTATGAGGGGGTTTTCCTAAGCATGCTTTGATTCTCAAATCCATAAATGAACTCATGAGGTGAAGAAGCGTCTATCATTATGCATGCTCTGAAATAACTGTTCTCCAAGGAGATTGTTGTCCAGATTTTTCCCAAAGTAACTCTCTAATCTATTTATGAAACTGTATTTTATATCAGAGTTGCCGTCGTGGCTCAGTGCTTAACAAATCTGACTAGCATCCATGAGGACGTGGGTTCGATCCCTGGCCTCGCTTCAGTGGGTTAAGGATCCGGCATTGCTGTGAGTTGTGATGTAGGTCCCAGACACGGCTCAGATCCCATGTTTTTGTGGCTGTGGTGTAGGCCGGCAGCTGCAGCTCCAGTTGGACCCCTGGCCTGGGAACCTCCATGTGCCGTGGTTGCCACCTTGCAAAGGATAAAAAACAAAGAAAAAAACCCCCTACATTTTATAAGAAGAGATATTATGTGTCGTATACAGATGCAGAAATGATTCGTTATGCTATTTGACACTGTGTTGGAGGGGCTGGGATATTCAATACTTGTCTAGTTTTACATTTTTATTTGTGTGTGTACAAAGATGGTGAAAGAGTGACTTTTGAGGCTTCCTGGCTTAGTAAAAATATTTGTTTGACAGATGTAGATCGAAGGATTTATGCATCATGTTTAGACTACACCCCAGACTCATTGCATCAGAATTTCCACATCCTCTCTCTCTCCCATATACACACAGAGATACGCACATGTGCATGAAATAAATGCTTTTGACAGAGCACTGCTTATTTAGCTTTATACTTCCTGTTTTACAAATAAGAGTCGTGTCATAAAGAATTAGAGCTAGAATCTAGATCCTCAGACTCCTAACTGGTGTTCTCATGGCTATTCCAAAATCTTCAGCTTTTTGTGTGACCCATAATATTATCCCGTTTTAGTTTATGAAGCAGTTTTATGAAACTTAATTTAATTCCATCCAGAGTGCCCGCCATGGTGCAGCAGAAATGAATCCGACTAGGAAGCATGAGGTTGCGGGTTCAATTCCTGGCCTCTCTCAGTGGTTAAGGATTCAGCGTTGCCTTGCGCTTTAGTGTGGGTTGTAGATGTGCCTCCGATCTGGCATTGCTACAGCTGTGGCATAGGCTGGCAGCTGTAGCTCTGATTAGACCCCTAGTCTGGGCACCTCCATGTGCAGAGAGTGCGGCGCTAGAAAGAAAGAAAAAAAAGATTAACCCCCTCCTCAGCCCCATAGTTACAGGGTGATTTGTCTTGGGAGGCTTGGGTTGTGGACACACTGCCCAGATTTTAAGTCCACCGGGTCTTCCCAGCATCTTGACTACCGCAGTGACGGCCGTCAGCGACGGATGAGGTCTGGATGAAATGAATGTGCTCTTGGCAGGTTCCTTCTTAGGAAGGAAGGCAGTAGAGTTTAGGCCCGTTGTGTCGCCTGCAGCTCTCCATCTCAGACACTCGGAAGTTGGTCATAATTCCGATAGTGAAGCACGGCGTCCCATGGAAACGTGCGTGTGCAGTGAGACTAAAAGGAGACCTGTGCATAACTTTGCACAGTTACCCCGGGGGGCACCGTGACCTTGACAAGCCACGGTAGTTGTGTAGAGAGGGGATTTGTCGTCGCTCCGATGCTAGTTTCTCTAGTATCCGAGTGTTACTCGCACGATAAATCACTCCTGGTGGCCGGTGACGAGGACAGCTGGATTAACCGCCTGTCTGCTTCCTGACGAAGGCCTGAAGCCCGTGGTGGAGTCCTTCTTCATCATGATGTTTACCCTGATGATGGTGGCGTACTCGGCCAGTTCCATGGCCCTGGCCATAGCAGCCGGTCAGAGCGTGGTCTCCGTGGCAACACTTCTCATGACCATCTGTTTTGTGTTCATGATGGTGAGTAGGAACCTGCTTCCCTGAGACCTATCCCCGCCCGCCACGTTTCTCACCTGTCATATAAAATCTGCTTTGAAGATTCTATATGTTGGGCTCTTTACTTTAAGGAGGACTTCTATTGAAGGATAGCTTATGTTATTAGAGAATGAACTAGCTTGTTCTTTTTTTGTTTTTTTCTTTTTCCTTTTTTCTTCTTACGGTCGCACCTGTGGAAGTTCCCAGGCTAGGAGTGGAACTGGAGCTGTAGCTGCCAGCCTAAACCACAGCCACAGCAATGCCAGAGCTGAGCCGCCTCTTCCACCTATGCCACAGCTCTCAATATCACTGGATCTTTACTTAACCCACTGAGTGGGGCCAGGTATCGATCCCACATCCTCATGGATCCTGGTTGGGTTCCTTAACCACTGAGCCACTACGGGGACTCCAGCCACTCTTCTAATATGGTTATTACAACCTTAGTTAATGTGTTGTTATATATCAGCTTTAAAAAGATGCTTCTTGGTCACATATGGTGAAAGCTTGATCCACTGGAACTTCGAAAAATTTTGATTTTTCAAATTGTAAAAAAATCATAAAAATGACAAGTTCGTTGTCTGACTTGGGGCTGGCGGGCAAGGACTGCTGGCGTGTTTAACCAGCAGCTGAGACACGCTGGTTGGATCCACGACTCTCCAGGGAAGAAGCTAAAGAAGTTCATGAGAACAGAGCAGCATGTAGCCTGGTCTCCCTTGGGTCCCTCCTATGTTTTGCAAAGGAGTGTTTTAAAGATCCTGAAAAACGTCCGTTCTGGATCCCCTCCCCTCCGAGTTCCTGACACTCCCTCGTGTCCATCTATTTCTGCTCGCTTCTTACAGTGGCTGCTGACCCTAACCTGACTCGGCCCTACATTTCGCAGACACAGAGATGTATCAGTAGGTGAAGGCAGCCAGCTCCCACATCTCCCCACGAACATCACGCGAACCGGCCGGTGTGGCCTGTTGACTTAATGCACATGCCCTTCCTGCTAGACAGGAGGCCACGTCTTGAAAAGGCTGCACGAATGGTTGCCGAAGTTCAATTCTTCCAGTTCTGAGTTTGAAGACTACCCATCTAAGCCTTACGGAGAAAGTGGGAAACTTGTATATTTTCTGTAATATCCTCAATCAGTTGTTCTTCAAATATAAAAATGTTTCGTTTGATATATTAGATGCTTTGATGTGTTATTTAAGGTTTGTATGTAGATGTTTATGCATTTATTTTGTCTTTTTAGGGCTGTACCTGGGGCATGTGGAAGTTCCCAGGCTAGGGTTCAAATCGGAGCTGTAGATGCCAGCCTATGCCAAAGCCCCAGCAAGGCAGGATCCGAGCTGTGTCTGTGACCTACACCACAGCTCACTGAAATGCTGGGTCCCTAACCCACTGAGCAAGGCCAGGGATCGAACCCTCATTCTCATGGATGCAGGTCAGGTTAGTTCACCGCTGAGTCACGATGGGAACTGCCCAGTTAGAAGTTTCTATGACTCTCTTCTCACTCGCCATCTCTTGCTGGAGCCGTCCTTCCTGGGGTCTCCATCGCAGTGCTGCTGCTCGGTAGCTTTACCTGAAGGGATTGACCATGTTTTATGCTATGCTCCACCGCATTGTGCTATGTACCAGTTCCAGGCTTTGGGTTATTTTAAGCATGCATCCTGAACCCAAAATTGTTCCCAAGGTCATCCAGAGACAGACTGCAAGCCCTTGTAAATAAGAAATATTACTGTAATGTGGAAACAGGGGCATGAGCTGCTCGGGATATGTTCCTGTGTGTTTATTGGTGGGAACATACCATGGTTGGATCATTGGAATCGTCAGTGCTTAGTGACCTTCCTTTGCGTGCAGTGACAGAGAAAGCAGAAGCCTCGACAGTGAAGGACCTGCCGCTCAAATGCGTGCACGCTGCAGATAGGTTGTCATTTCCTTAGAAGTGTGAACAGCCTCAGGTCTAGGGAGAGAAACAGGTTCCAAGAGGAGAGGGGAGGAGTTCCCACTGTGGTGCATCGGGATCGGTGGCATCTTAGGAGCGCTGGGACGCAGGTTCAGTCCCCGTCCTGGCAGAGTGGGTTAGGGATCCGGCGTTGCCACAGCTCTGGCTTAGGTCACCACGGTGGCTCAGATCTGCCCCCTGACCTGGGAGCGCCGCATGCTGTGCGGTGGCCAAACAAAACAAAGGAAAAAAGGAGGGGAGGGCAGGTCTTCCGAGTAGGGGACGGAATTCAAGGAGGAGGCGGCCTTGGTGGACGTGTTACCAAGGCTGTGGGGACCCGAGGAAGCCGTCTGCTCGAATTCCCGTGAAATCGCTGCTCGCGTTCTGAGTCTGGGTATGTTCTTCTCGTAGATCTTTTCGGGGCTGTTGGTAAATCTGAAAACGGTCGTGCCTTGGCTCTCGTGGTTACAGTACTTCAGCATTCCTCGATACGGCTTTTCGGTACGTTCTCCTGGTCTGTCCCTGTGGCGGGGTCATTGTTCCCAGGCTGGGGACAACCAGCATGAAGCCTAAGCCCCTCGTGTCCCTAGCTCGGAGTCGGGCCAGCTCTGGGAGGATGAGGGGGAGTTTCCCATCAAGCCTCGGGTCACCTCGATCATCACCAAGGATGTTCTCAGTCACCCTGCTGCTGGGGGGCGGGGGGGGGGGCTGAAGAAAACCCACAGCGAAGGCCAGAGACTGACTGCGTGATGCAGAGAAAAAGAACAGTGTTTCAGTTCAGTAAGGGGAACCCTGAGAGGACGGGAGCCTAGAGCACGTGGTCTAAATTGAAAGGGAAATTGCAAGGAAAGTAAAGCCTGTAGAACACAGCCACTGCTGGCTCTGGAAAGCTGATCCACTCCAGAAAATACTGCGCTTTAAGGTAGGATGATTAAGTTTCTAACTGCCAAGAATTAGAACTGGTTTTGATGAGAACAAACAAGAACAATAAAAAGATTGTTACCCTAAATTAGCAGTGATCATTGAGTGCCACTCTATTGCTTTAATGATCACGGGTGTGTGTGAGATTTTAAAACTGGGGAGGGAAGGAAAGAGCTACGGGATAATTTAGCCAGAGGTCTCCTCTCCTGGCCAAACGCTTTCCTCCTTTTGTCCCAGAAGCCACAATCCCAAGCCCAGGCTTCTTGACCGCCAGGGAAAATCATTTGAGTTGCTCTGGTGTGACAAAGACTGTGGACATCAAGCCTGGTTTGTTTTCAGAAATGGCAGCAAAGATGCAACTCGGGAAACAGGGTGGGGATGATTCTTTGGAGACCCTTTGAAATGTCCAACGCTTTTCCTTGCCCTGCTCCTCCTTGTGTTACAGGCTTTGCAGCATAATGAGTTTTTGGGACAAAACTTCTGCCCGGGACTCAACGTCACAACAAACAATACCTGTGGCTTCGCAATGTAAGTTTGCACTCAGCGTCGCAAAAGAGTTTGCCTAGAGCTGCGAAGTCTCTTCAGGGACCCTGAGGCCTCTGAGCCTAAATGGTCTCGTCTGTGAAGGGAGCCATCCTGCTCGCAGGCACCTGGAGGTGCTCTGTCCCTCCCGGGTACCCTGCTATGGGCAAGATCGTATTTGAGTTGTTGAAAGGCTTCTTTGGTGCGGCTTGTTTGTTGGGGGCCCTTTAAAAGGGCCTTTGGCTGTTTGCATGGGAGGTTTGATTTTTCACATCTCCGAACATTTGAGCTTGCATGAACCGCTTCGGTGTTTCAGCAAGGCGGCACAGGATCAGAACTGTCTGGATAGTATGAGGGGCATGGGTCCCTCATCTCAGGGCTTCCTCTGAGCCCGACCCAGGGGCCAAAAATAAGAGCTGAAAGGGCAGCGGGAGCGGAAAGGGAGTGGGCGTTTTCCTGCCACAGTCCTGGCTCTCGCCGCTTCCTCCAGCATTTAGGAGACATCCCGAAATCAAAGTCTGCCGGTTTCTTTTCATTTTTTTTTTTTTTAAGCAGACTTGGAATACTCCCTCTCGAAAGGTGTATCCTCTAAAGAGAAACACGTATTTCAGTGAGCTGAGCAGGAATTGTTGTGTAATGTCAATAAAACTGTCAAAAAACTGCAGATTTAATTAGAAGTGTTTTAAAATTGAATATCGCTTTCCTTTTCAATGATCGTTGTTAGAGGTTTGCTCTCGATACAGTTCATTAGTGAGAGGAAAGAGAATGCTGGTGTCCTGAAGCTCGTGAACACCCAAGTTGGAGAGAGAGGGTTCTTAGTAGGAGGACGAACTGCTGGTCTGAAGTGTGGCCAGAAACCCTCGGTGAAGGTTTCTTCCCCTTTCCGCTCCCTTCCTTTTGATCTGGGTCTAACCTTTTTGGAGAACTGCTGCATTCCAAGAGTCACACAGAAATGGTACAGGCAATAATTGTGTTTGTGCCAGTATTTTTACTGCCAGGTGCTTTTCTTTCTGTCCTTTTCTTTTTGGGGGGTGGGGGTGCACCCACGGCATATGGAAGTTCCCAGGCTAGGGGTGGAATAGGAGCTATAGCCGTCGGCCTACACCACAGCCACAGCAATGCCAGATCCAAGCCACATCTGCAGCCTACACCACAGCTCACAGCAACGCCAGATCCTTAACTCACGGAGCAAGGCCAGGGATCGAACCTGGGTCCACACGGATACTAGTCAAATTCATTTCTGCTGAGCCATGACAGGAACTCCCCAGGTACTTTTCTAAGCTGTGGCAGGGCTCCTCCATCCTGCTCTGCTCCAGCCCCCACAAAGGCTTACCTGGTCGCTGGACCTGCCAGTGTTCGCTTGCAGCACAGCATCTCCGAGGCTCATTCCAGTCTGTACAACGTTGGCAGGAAGCCCGTCATTACCCTTTTCCTTAGTTTTGGAATTCTCCTCCTGTGTCTTCTTGTGTGGCTGGTTTGTGGGTAATAAGCTCTCTCAAGAGTGAGCTCTGATCGTCTCTATGAGGAAGGGCCTTGGTGTCACTTGCTGAAATGGAGACTTTCCCCACTAGGAGTAAGTGAAAATGACCTGGTAAGTGTGTCTGGCCTCTGAAGAGAGCGGCATCATAGACTTGGAAACAGAGGAGTTTGGCATTAGTCTCCTCATCTTTGAATGGGGGGCGGGGAGGATGGCTGCAACCACAGAAATTCTTGGGCCAAGAGTCGAACCCATGCTACAGCAGTGACCCGAGCCACTGCAGTGACAACACCAGGTCCTTAATCTGCTGCCTCAAAAGGGAACTCTTAAATTTGGGTTGTTTTAGGGATTAACTCAACTGTTATATGCAGGTTGCTTTGTAGCATCCAGCAGAATTGTAAGCACTGGATGACTGCTTTCCACTGCAAATGAAGGGATGGTTATTCAAGACTGGGTGTTGCTCTAGGTTACCTAGGCTTCTTTAGGGATCAGTGATCCGTGGAATGAAATTTGTCAGACGCTGAGGATAAAGTCATCCTGTTTCTGTGTTGAATTGCAGATGTACTGGCGCCGAGTATTTGGAAAACCAGGGCATCAGTCTCTCCGCTTGGGGCCTGTGGCAGAATCACGTGGCCTTGGCGTGCATGATGGTCATCTTCCTGACGATCGCCTACCTGAAACTGTTATTCCTCAAAAAATACTCCTAAATTCCCTTCTAGGTTACACCACTCACCCCCCATTAAAGACAAAGCATTCTGACTTCCATGTCGAGTGACGTCGTTTTGTCCGTCTTCATTTCCCTTTGCCACCAGACTGCTGGTCAGCAAGGATTATTGTCCGTGGGAGCGTTTATAGACATCGGGGTGAACCGGGTTACGTGTGCAAGAAGCCAGGTCCTGAACTGTAGGGATACTGTGCCCGACACACTCGCCTGGTCCGCCAGTGACCACCACGGGGAAGACAGCTAGTTTAATGATTGACCTGAGCAGAACTGGGTTCTGTAGATGTGTGACAGGTTACTCATAGCTCTGGCATTGGTTTCCTTAACCTTTCAAAGGATGAGTAAGTTGCCCTCCATCTTCAGTGTTTGTTATTATATGACTCTACCATTATCTAATAAATAACATGTACACTGGTGCTGTAGAAGAGGGAAATCCAAACCGTGTTGAAAAAGCCCAGTGTTGTTTATGGAGTGAAAAAGCCATTGTGCTAGAAAAAGCTTTTCAAAAAGTTTTTTTTAGCTTTTATTTCTATTGATGATGGATTTTTGCTTTTTAGGGCCGCACCTGTGTCATATGGAGGTTCCCAGGCTAGGGGGTGGAATCGGAACTACAGCTGTCAGCCTACAACACAGCTCATGGCAACTCTGGTTTCCTGACTAAGCGAGGCCAGGGATTGAACCCACATCCTCGTGGACCCTAGTCGGATTCATTTCCATTGCGCCACAATTGGAACTCCATGATAGAGAAACCTTTGATGAGCTGTTTTGAGGTCATTAGAACTTCCTGAGGTTTCCCTTAGTAGAATTACAAGATCTAGGGGTCTCCCTGGGGGTTTGGAGCACAGGTGTCGACGGCCGGAAACCTGGCGACTTACCTTCTGTCCAAGTTCTGTGGTTTGGATCTCAGTGTGCGTTGCAATCTCCTGTGGAATTTTTCTCCAGTACAGACCCCTGGGCTCCACGAGCCCCACTGCAGCAGTATGTCCAGGGCTACCTGGCCAGAGCACTGTCCACAGCAGGATTGGGTCATTTCCTAGATCCTTCGCAGCTCTGCAAATTTGAGACTTAGGATATAGTAACTGCTATAACTGGCCCTACACAGGTTTTTATATACATATCTATATCTCATGGATTTATACAACTTCTCTTCATTCCAGCCTTTAACCAGTGATAGGGAAGTGTTTTTAAACTTTTTACTGAAGGGTAATGTAGGGAAAAGTACAGTCCCGTGAATTATAAAAGGAATACAGCTGTGCAGCCACCAATCCAGGTCAAGAAATAGGACATTATCAGGGCATAGAAACCCCCTTCAGGCTCCTCTTCCCAAAACTGCTTCCTGCCTTCTCCCTGGGTTATTTATTTATTTACTTATAACTTTATGGCCGCACCTTTCACATATGGACCTTCCCAGGCCGGGGACTGATCTGAGCCACAGCTGTGACCCACACTGCAGCTGGCAGCAACACCAGATTCTTTGACCTACTGCTCTGGGCTGGGTCTAGAACCCACACTTCTGCAGCAATCCAAGCCACTGTAGTTGGATTCTTAATGCAGCGTGCCAAGGCAAGAACTCCTTTTTTAAAATTTTTGACCACATCTGTGTCATGCAGAAGTTCCCAGGCCAGGGATAGACCCTGTGGCACAGCAATAACCTGAGCCACAGCAGTGACGGTGCTGGATCCTTAACTGCTAAGCCACCAGGGAACTCCTGGGTTATTTTTGAAATGACACTTGTATACTTCCCTCTGTTGCTACCATCAGAACATCATCCCAGCTCCGTTTTGTGTTGCTGTGCACATTGGCACATCCTTAATTATGAAGTTCCCCAACCCTTTAATAAACTATTCATTTTGGAATAATTTTAGATTTATAGAAGAATTGTAAAAATCATGTGCAAAGTTCCCATATATCCTGTGCCCCGCTTCCGTTAATGTGAGTGTTTCACCTGTACATGTCAAAACTAGGAAATTAACAGTGGTACCTTACTGTTGTTTGTTTGTTTTCTCTTTTGTCTGTTTAGGGCCACACGTGAGGCATATGGAGGTTCCCAGGCTAGGAGTCCAATTGGAGCTACTGCTGCCGGCCTACTCCACAGCCACAGCAACATGGGATCTCAGCCGTGTCTCTGACCTACACCAGAGCTCATGGCAACGCTGGATCCTTAACCCACTGAGCAAGGCCACGGATCGAACCCTCGTCCTCATGGGTATTCCTCCAGTTTTTTAACCACTGAGCTAGGACAGGAACTCCAACATTGGTGCCATACTGTTAAACTGTACACTTTTTCCAGATGTCACTGCTTTGCCGTTCACGTTCCTTTATTGTTCTAGGATGCGGTTCAGGAGACCCCACTTAACAGATTCCCTGACTGACTTATTTAGGCCATGACTGCCGCATGCAGCGGTTTCTGGGGCCAGGGATCGAACTGGTGCCACAGTAGTGACCCGAGCCGCAGCAGTGACAATGCCGGATCCTTAACTGCTAGACCACCAGGGAACTCCAATTTATTTCCTTTTTCAAAGTAAATACTTTCCGGTGTTGGAGGACTTAAGGGGGCGGCAGAAGCCGAGTGTAGGTGAGCTGCCGGGTCGTCTTGGAATAGCGAGGGTTATCTGCAGATGCCCTGCCGTGTTGTTGCAGCGCCAGTCCAGGGCCACAGCATGATGTTTTCATCTTGGGGCTTTCAGGAGCTTTCTTCTTGTTTTATGATAGTGGATTAACGCATGCTCTTGTAACACATCGTCACACCTTCTTTTTCCCTGATTATTTTCTGTGACCATCAGGGATTAGTGAGTCTTTCCTGTTCTCGGGACAGTTCCTCCTTTTTACATAACCCAGACGTACTCACAGTTCCCTGGATATACTCTTCCTTACACAGGAAGAACTATGTCACAAGTTCTCTGTGTACATACAATATGGACAATATGTGTGTTTTACACACAAATTATACTTTCCAAAAAACAGTAAAGCCCCAATTTTTTTTTTTTTGTCTTGTCTTTTCTAGGGCCGCACCTGCAGCATATGGAGGTTCCCAGGCTAGGAGTCTAATTGGAGCTGTAGCCGCCAGCCTACACCACAGCTACAGCCACGCCAGATCCGAGACGCATCTGCGACCTCCACCATAGCTCATGGCAACACCGGATCCTTAACCCACTGAGCGAGGCCAGGGATTGAACCTGCAGCCTCATGGTTACTAGTCAGATTCGCTAACCACTGAGCCACAACAGGAACTCCTGATCATAAACGTTTGACTTTATTTCTAGACGGTCTGTTCTGTTCCTTTGATTTGTGTATTTAATCTTTTACTACTACCTTCCTGCTTTGGTCGCAGTAGCTTCCCTCCCACTTTTCCTCATTGGCTATACAAGATATTTTGTGAATTTTAATGGTTTTGTTTAATGACTCTTTCTGGTCCCATTCTCTACTTTGGTCCGACCCATAAAGGGGTACGCATCATTTTATCAACGGAGCTGTATCGAGCTTATGTCAGGTTTCCGTTTGAAAGATATTTTGAAATAATTTACAAATGTAAATTTGAATATCAACGTCAGTGTTTTAAATGAAGCAAGCGATTATTTTATTAATTCATCAGTTTTTCTTCTGTAGCCTTTGACTCTTCTTCTGAAGGCTAAGGATATTAGCAAATGTATACTCTCCACTAACAAACACTTTTAAAAATTAATGATAAATT
Source organism: Phacochoerus africanus (assembly GCF_016906955.1). Classification (NCBI taxonomy): domain Eukaryota; kingdom Metazoa; phylum Chordata; class Mammalia; order Artiodactyla; family Suidae; genus Phacochoerus; species Phacochoerus africanus. Next base: position 11,594 of record NW_025927464.1, on the reverse strand, counting down.
TTATGGAGCCAGTCTATAAACTTTCATTTTTCCTAAAATAATAAATGTATTTATTTTGTATATTTAAATGTTTTCAGTACTCCTTGCCAGTACTTTTAAGATATGAGCTCCCCTTTCCCGAGTTCTCTCTCTTGATTTAATGCTTTTGGGATAGATGTTCTTTTGTTAAGTAGTTTTTGTTTTTCTTTTTTAAGGAGGACTCACTAAATGCCTCATTGTTCCTAGAATCTGTACAAAATTGAGAATGCCTCTCTGTTGCCATAAACATCAAACAAGTGGGCTGGGCACAATATTTTTGGCGCAATCTTTTTTTTTTTTTTCCTCTTGTTTTCAGTATTCTGGAAACATTCTTCTGAGACAGATGCATAACTCAGATAGCCAGTGTAGGAGCATGGGCTCCGGTGCATTCTTTGATATGGCCATTGATTACTATTTGTGGCTTAAGGAGTCCAGAGAGTAACACCCCCACAGGCCTTGTTGACTATAGGGAGTGTATCTTCGGGGCCCAGGTGGACGTTAACCCCTAACCCCCCATGATTCAGTTGACAGCAAGAAAAGGGCAAAGAAGCCATGAGACTTACGGGGCATTTCCACCCCTAAGATCCCTATTGGCCAAGGACCGACACAGACCATAAATGTGGTCTAGGACAAGGCCAATGGGAGAAAACCATATATTTATGGACCCCACGTTGGTTCCCTCCCATCTTTAAAAGATAAAAACCCCCATAGGACAATAGAGAGTGGGGGCTCTTCTCCCCCCTCCCGGCAGCCCTGGGAGCCATTTGCTTTCCTTTAATAAAGACGTTGCTTGCTTTCTGCCTGTGTGTTCGCAAAGTTCATTCTTTGGCTGCGTGAACAGGAACCTGGATTCTGGTAACATCTTTCTGGCATCATCTTTTGGGGGCTCGTCTGGGATCCAAGCCAATACGCCAGCGCTCACCAGGTAAGTAGCAGCAAGCCTGCACTTTCTACTTTATTCGGTTTCGTTTGCCTCTGAAAGGAGGGGAACGTGTGAATGGGCTTGCGAACCTGAGACGTGTCCTGGGCACGAAGCGAGGAAGCGAGGGCCAAGTCCTGACCTGCAGTTCTGTTTAAGCTCCTGGGCGACCTCATATGGCTTAAAGGCAGCCCTCCGGAGTCCAGTCAGGCCAGGAGTCCAGTCGGGGGTTGATACCGTCTGGCCATACGCCAAGAGGCACCAAACGGGGCGTCCCGAGAGGGAGACGGCCAGAGACGGCCGGAGCAGGTCCCGAGGCAAACGTTCCTTCCCGTCCCCCCCACCCCGCCATCTCCTCTCTGTGCTCTACTCTTGGGAAAGCATTTGCGGAATCGCAGGGTACGGTATTGCTGCAGCTTCGTGATTGTTGGAAGACACGTGAGAAGCAGAAACGTAGTTTTGTGAATTCTCAAAGGGAGATGAAGGATTTAAAGTAGCCGTCCCTGACCCCCCAGAGCCTCTCACTCCACCTTCCTGCCTCCCACGGTGTGTTAGGAGCCAGCGTTTTACAGTAAATGATGTTAGTAGAGTGGCCGGGGTCCACATTTTGATGGAAATCTTTTAGTGGCGTCCCTGAGAGGACAAGACGCAAGGAGCTCACTTGGCCTGTGGAAAAGAAAAAGCAAAACAAAAGACAAAAAACCATTAAGGGCTCCATAGACAAAAGTCCTCATCATCCAGTTCTGTAAGTTTAGGGAGCTCCCTGGAATTAGAAGTCCATCCATTACCTCCTCCTTCCAGTCTTCCACCCCTCGCTGTTTTTAGCCAGTTCACACCCCTTGGGCTTTAGGCCAGTTGATGCCACCGCTCATAGACTTCGGCCTTGTCCCTCTGCTGGCTTGGTCACTGTTGCCTTCTTCCCAAGGGATGCCCGATCTCCTTAGGAGTCCTGTAAGGGGCTCGACTTGTCCGATCCTTTTTCCTTTGCTATTACCTTGAATGGAGCTGTAGGGGCAGAGGAAACAGACCTCTAGAAGTCGAGACCATGCCTGTGGGGGAGAAGGAGTTGGTAACTAATATACATCCAACGTAGGCCGAGGGTTTCGTCTCAGAGCCCGGGCATGGTCAGCTTTGCATTTTGCTTGTTACTTTCTCCGTGGCTGAAGAAACCGACAGCTGGTTCATCCAATTTACCCCTTAACTGTGGCTTAGGCGCTTCCCTGATATTAACAGAGGGCATGTCAGCACGAGCATCTTAGGATTCGGAAACTCAGGACAGGGCCTGTATGCCTGGGTTTTCTTCACCTCTGTCCAGAGACAGGCAATGGGCAGGGACGGCGGGAGACGAGCTCCACTGGTAGTGGTTAATCCCAGTCGGATTAACTGAGGTCGGATGGGACGTTTCCCCACTAATGCCTAGTTGCTCCGTACAAGAGAGGGGACCCCTCACATAACCGAGAAAGGACAGTAGGTGCTGGACGCCGGTCTTGTCTGTTTTTCAGGTGGGAGCCACATCCTGGGGCCTGGTGCATGGCTCAGTAGCAACTCTTCTGACATGTGCCTTGAAAGACGGAAAAGTTTTGACTCTCGAACTCTGGGACAGAAACATTTTGTTTTCTTTTGCCTGAAAGCCTGGCCCTCGTATAACCTGTTGGACGGGGAGCGAGGGCCGTCTCAGGGCTCTCTAGATTATAATGCTGTTCTCCAATTAGACCTGTTTTGTAGACGAGAAGGGAAATGCTCAGAGGTGCCTTATGTTCAGATCTTCTTTGCAACGAGGGAAGACACCGAACTGAGGAAGGCTTGTGGATTTCCTCAGTGCGTGATGCCAACTCCCTCAGGACCTGGATGCCCACCATGTCCTGGCCCGATTGGGTCAGACCCTCCCGAAGTTAATCAGCCTTCTCCAGTACTGCCCACGGCTCCTCCTCTGCCTGCTCCAGTGCCAAAGTTCTATCCCTCTTTGCTCCCTTTGCAGGAGGAAGCTAACGGAGAATGGGGACCAATACGGGTCCATGTGCCTTTTTTGCTTCAGGATTTAAGGTAGATAAAAACGGATTTGGGGAAGTTTGCTGATGACCCAGATAGACGTATTGAGGTCTTTCAGGGTCTCGCGCAGTCCTCTGAGTTAGCCTGAAAGGACGTCATGTTATTGCTAGACCAGACATTGAGTATAAGTGGAAAAAAAGTCTTAGGAGATGCTCAGAGCTGGGGAGATGACTGGTGTGCTGTAAATGCCAGAAGCAGATCAGAAGAGGAACGAAGGAGAGTCCCCAGAGGGTGTCAGGCAGTTCCTATGAGCGATCCTAACTGGTCTGCTGATGAGGGGGTAAAGACAGTTGGCATAGAAATCACTTTATTACTTGTATAGTTGAGGGGCTTAAAGGTCCACGGGTAAAGCCTGTTCACTGCTCCAAACTGTTGGAGGTTTGTCAAGGGGAAAGAGAGAACTTTCTTAGACTCAGAGGCACTGAGAAAACATAACACCAATGGACCCAGAATCAGCGGAGGGCCAGATAATTCTTAAAGACAAATTTATTTATTTTTTGTTTTTCAAACATTTTTTTGTTATTACTCAGTGAATTTATTATTCTTATAGTTGTACAATGATCATCACAATCCAATTTTATAGGATTTCCATCCCACAACCCCAGCGCATCCCCCCACTCTCCGAACCGTCTCCTTTGGAAACCATAAGTTTTTCAAAGTCTGTGAGTCAGTATCTGTTCTGCAAAGAAGTTCATTGTGTCCTTTTTTCAGATTCCACATGTTAAAGACAAATTTATAACTCAGTCAGCACCAGATATACAGAGAAAGCTCCAAAAACTGGCTCTTGGTCCTGATCAGGACCGGCAGCACCTCCTTAGAGAAGCAACCACATCATAATCGGGACCAGGAAGAAGGAAAGGAGAACCAGAGGAGACACAGAGCAAAGCCTGAGGCTCTAGTTCCGGAGCTACAGGGAGTCAGCTGGGAGCTTCCAAGGCCAGAGGACCAGGGCAGAGACCTGAGCCAGGAGCCTGTTTCCTCTGTTCCTCTGTGGAAAAGAGGACACTTTAAATGGGAATGCCCCCGAGCTCAGGCCACCGCACCTAGGCCTCTAGGCATAAACCCCCCTATTGGACAATGGTGGGGGGGGGGCTCTTCTCCCCCCTCCCAGCAGCTCTGGAGCTATTTGCTTTCCTGTAATAAAGACTTTGCTTGCTTGCTGCCTGTGTGTTCCAGGAGTTCATTCTTCAGCTGGGTGAACAAGAACCCAGATTCCAGTAACATCCTGGCATCGCTTACATGTGCCGCAGGTAAGGCCATAAAAAGACAATCAATCAAATCAAATCAAATCAAATAAAAATTAAATGGAATATATATAACAAAAGAAATTAGATTGTAAATCTAGCAAACAGTTAAAAAATACCTATAAAGGGCGCATTATATTTCTTGCTTAAAGTAGAAATGTAAAAGCTCATGCCACTTTCAGGAAAAAAAAGATTCATAGTAACAAATATTTATTGGTCATCTTTGTTCCAGACCCTGGGCATTCAGCAAGAGTTCCCTTGAAAAACACTTATTTTATTTATTTATTTTTTTGCATCCAAACGGTATTAAAATGCACTTACATCCAAAACGGATTTCTGCATTTATTTATTTATTTTATCACATGTGTGGCATGTGGAAGTTCCCCGGGCTAGGAGTCAGATCCCTGCACAACAGCGACAGCAATGCCGGATCCTTAACCCACTGGGCAGGGCCAGGTATCGAACCCTCATCGTCATGAATACTAGTTGGGTTTGTTACCCCTGAGCCGCAATGGGAACTCCTCAGCATTTATATTTATTAAGTATTCATGAAGCTTAGAGGCGAGCATAAGTCTCAAGAAATGGAAAATAAAATACCTCTAGAGTCACTGTGGGGGAGCACATTGGAACGGATGTGGGGAGCAGGTTAAATTACATCCTGGAGGCTAAAATAAAAAGGGAAGGGGAGAATTCAGGCAGGAAATACACCATGTCCTTGGAGAAGCTTCTCCCAGCACCTGCTTCTGCTGGAAAGTCTGGCGTCACAGCAGGATGCAGAGGAGACTGAAGAATGGCGGTGGGAGGGCCTCCTGGGTGCCCACCCCATAGCCCATGCAGTGGCACGTGTTCTAGCACAGCTTGCTGTGGTGGTGGCTTTCCCTCGCTGTGTCCTATGAGAGGCCCTTGTTGGCTGCTGAGGCTGCCGTTGGATGGTTTGGGGCTTGCTGGGGACGAAATCTAGATTTGTGTAGCGGAGTGGGTGGACCTCGGGCTCTTTGGACAGACACCCGGTATTTCTCTCAGGTGTGTTTGACAGAAGTTTGGCAGCAGGTGAAGGTTCTGTCAAGCGGGACGTTTTATTCTGTGTTGCCTACTGGGGTGAGAGGTGAGGGTTGAGATCTTTTGGTGCAAATTAAAGAACCTGAATGGCCATCTTCTCTGGAGGTGATAGGATATCTAGATCTATAGGAAGCTGAAGTCTATCCCGTAAAAAATCAGTTCCCAGTTCACCAATATTGATAGAGTGTCTGGATGATTTGGGCCTCCATTTTTCCCCAACAACAGCTTCATGACTTACAATTCACGTATTGTACAGTTCACACCTATTCAGAGTGGACAGTTTGTTCACGCCGTCACCTGTGCATGATCCTCTCCCCTAAAAACCCACTCCCACTCACTCCCCGTTCTCATGATAGTCCCCTCGCCCCCTCCAGTGTTTGGAAGCAGGTATTCTGCTTCACTAGGAGACCGTGTCCCGAGCCACATAGTTAGGTTGTTTGCAGAAAGAAAGGAAATATACAGAGAAACCATAGCATTGAAAGTGGGGGTGTTCTGGGTGTAGACTGGGGTGGGTGGGTGTGGGCAAAGCAGAGGCGCTGCCCTCACCCTGATTCAGGGAAGCAGTTTGTTTTAGGGAAGCAGTTTTGTTTTCGGCAAGCAGCCTGGGGTGAAGTCTTGGCAAGATCAGAAGCCCCGTGGACAATGCTGATCCCTATCTCAGTCCCTTGGGCTTGCAGCTGAAAAGACTGGTTACTCTTCAGAGCAGTGATTGGCTGGAAGGTAGTGTTTGGGGCAGGTAGCTTTAGGTAGTTCTGTGATTACAGGGGCGCTGAGTTCATAACTCGGAGGATAAGATTGGGAGTCTCTAGAGAGCAGCAAGCCCTGTGATCGCCCTCGGAGGACGCTTGAGCTGAGGGTCTCACAAGGAGAGAGGAAAGACTGCCTGAGAGGTACCCCCACGTGGGACACCTTTGCAAGGGAGGTAGGTCCCCTGTCTCCCTGTCCTGCACAGCCTGGCCCTGGCCCCACCCGGACCTGACCCTAGGGGGAAAGAGGGGAGAGAGAAGTTACCGGGGCCGTAGAATCCTTAGAAAGGGAGCAGAAAGTGTCTCATTTTACCCTTGTCCCGCCACCATGCCGTATTCGTTGGAATTAAGACAAGGCGATCAGGTCCGCAGAGTAATAAGGGGACATGGCCATTAACCGTGGTAAGTGCTTGCTGTGTGCAAGGGGCTTGCTTTTACCTGCAGTCTCATTTGATGCTCACACTGAACCTTGTGGGGGCTGCGGGCTGCGGCTGGGGCTGGGGCTGGGAGACTGGAGTTGCCTCTGTTTTTAATTATAGTTGACTTACAGTTTTATCGTTCCAGGCTCTGCTGTGCAGTAAAGGGACTCAGTCAGGTGTACACACACGTTCTTCTTTTCTGTCCTTTTCCGTCATGGTCTATCCCAGGAGACGGGCCAGGGTTCCCCGGGCTGGACAGGAGGACCTTGTTGTTTATTCGTGCTAAGAACGATGGTTTGCGTCTACTGACCCCAAACGCTCCTCTGTCCCAGCCCCTCCCCCTCCGCCCTCGTTCTCTGGGTCTGTGAGTCTGTCTCTGTTGTGTAGACAGGTTCATTTGTGCCGTATTCTAGATTCCACATGTAAGTGAGACCACATGGTATTTGCCTTTCTCTTTCTGACTTACTTCACTTAGTAGAGAGTCTCTGGGTCCATCCACGCGGCTGCAAGTGCCATTCTTCCTTCTCTTTATGGCGGATAGTATTCCCCTTTATAAATGTGCCACGTCTTTTTAATCCATTCATCTGTTGAGGGACCCTTGGGTTGTTTCTGTGTCTTGGTTATTGTGAACAGCAGTGCTGTGAACATCGGGGTGCATGTATCTTTTGGACTTAAAGTTTTTTTTCGAACATACATACGCCCAGGAGTGGGATTGCTGGCTTATAAGGTAGTTCTGTATTTAGTTCTCCAGGACTCTCCACACTGTTTTGCATCGTGGGTTGTACCTGGGTTTCGTATTTGTAGAGGAAGAGGCTGAGAAGTCACAAAAATAAATGAAAAATAGCTGGGGCAAAAAAGACCACATTGAACTTTATTGAAGTTTAATTTTTTTTCCTTCTCCCTCCCCCCTCCATCCCATTTGTCTCACATTTTCCCTCCCTGTTCACAGAGCAGCTCACTGTAAAGGCAGAGACGTGAAGAGAGTGTGTGTGTTGATAGGGAGTAGGGGAGTCTGGGCTTAACTTGGTTTTAGTAAACGCTGCCGTTATTCATTTTCTACTTTTTTTTTTTTTTTTGCTTTTATAGGGCCACACTCGAGGCATATGGGGGTTCCCAGGCTAGGGGTCAACATGGGACCTACAGCTTGCCGGCCCTACACCACAGCTCACAAGCAACGCTGGATCCTTAACCTGCTGAGCAAGGCCAGGACTGAACCTGCAACCTCATGGTTTCTAGTCGGCTTTGTTTCCGCTGTGCCACGACGGGAACTCCTCATTTTCTGTTTTTGCTGAAGTCCCTTCATCCCTCTGGATGACAGTTTCTTCCTGGGACTGGGGACGATAGGAGTTTGAATGGGAAGGATCTGGTTTGATTCATCGAGTCGAAAGTGCCAGGGTAAGAGCACAGAGTGTTAAGTGTGTGCTGAGAATACTTGGGTTTCTTATGTGGCTCATAAGTGAAGCGTTCAGCAAACTGTCATCCACTTTGATTTATAGCCTTTCTGATCCATTTGTCCTGTTTCATAATGTGGAGGTACTGCTATATGTCCTTCCAGAAGACCTCAGGTGATAGTTACTCCAACGAAACGTGTGCTTCCAACACTGGAAAGCAGGAGGCTAAGTGTAGTTAAAAATCCATTGGTAGCATTTCATTCGTACCTAAATCGAATAGTTGTGTTACTGCCATGCCAGCCTGTTCACCGCTGCCATGGAGAATGGAAGCTGCGAGCAGACCCGAGCAGTGTTTACACACGCCCAGATACAGAGCCAGCACCCCAGGGCCCGCCGACTCACCTGGTTGATGCAGTAGAGATCCATCCTTGGCTTGGCTGTTTCCTGAAGCTACAAACTACTCGTTGTGTTCTCGTTTCCTACTTAGATCTGTATCTTTTCTCTCCCCCAGCAAGATGTGTTCTATCTTGGCTCCTAAAATGCCACCCCAACCCAGAGGTAAATTCAAGGGGCTTGAATTTTTCAACAAGAATAAAATTGCTGGGAGCTCCTGTTGTGGCTCAGCGATAACGAACCCAGCCAGTATCCGTGAGGTTGTGGGTTCGATCCCTAGCCCCACTCAGTGGGTTAAGGATCCAGCATTGCCCTGAGCTGTGGTATAGGCCACAGACATGGCTCGGATCCCGTGCTGCTGTGGCTGAGGTATAGCCTGGCAGCTGCAGCTCCAACTCAGCCCCTAGGCTAGGAACTTCGATGCGCCGAGGGTGCGGCCCTAAAAAAAAAACAAAACCAAAAACCCAAAAAGTGACACCCCACCCCCAAAAGGCATTTCCTTACTTCCTGGTATTACAAAATGCTCCAGGTTCGTTTTTTGTGTCTTCCATGCCCCAGCTCTGGAACCAGCCATTTCTCCAAGACCGTCGGTTCCTTTTTTTGAGAGGCTGTTAGAAGAAGTCCAGATCTGGGTACGAGGTATGTTGCAGGAGTTCCCTCGAGCTTCTTAGGTTTAATAGACCTGTGACCTAGCAAATGCTTCTGTACCAAGATGAGCAACACCTTAAATTTGAAACACTCTAGAGGCCCAGATTAGAGTATCAGTTTGGGTTCAGTCTCTCATCAGAAAGGAATTCAGTTGGCAGGGTTTAGAATTTAACTGTGTATTTATTTGTTTGTTTTTGTCTTTTTGTCTTTCTAGGGCCGCTTGCTCCCATGGCAGATGGAGGTTCCCAGGCTAGGGGTCGAACCTGAGCTGTTGCCGCCAGCCTACACCACAGCCACAGCAAAGTGAGATCCGAGCCCTGTCTGCGACCTACACCACAGCTCACGGCAAAGCCAGATCCTTAACCCACTGAGGGAGGCCAGGGATCAAACCTGAAACCTCATGTTCCTGGTCAGATTCGTTAACCACTGAGCTAAGATGGGAACTCCATGGGCTTAGAATTTGAAAAGATCCCAGTTTTTCTCAAATGATGACCCTAAGTGCTTATGAAACAAACAGAATGATCACATTAATTTTTATTTATTCAGGCTCTAATAAGAAATTAGGATTTTTTTTTTTTTTAGGGCCTTTCCCTTGGCATGTGGAAGTTCCCAGCCTAGGGGTGGAATTGGAGCTGCAGTCACAGGAACACCAGATCACAGCCACATCTGAGACCTACACCACAACTCACAGGCAACACAAGATCCTTAACCCACTAAGCGGTACCATGGGTTGAACCCAGGTCTTGGTGCTTCTGAGACACTTTGGATCCCATCGCACCACAGTGGGAACTCCCATGCTAGCTTACTGTTTTTTTTTTTTTTTTTGTCTTTTTAGGGCCATACCTGAGGCATATGAAAGTTCCCAGGCTAGGGGTCAAATTGGAGTTGCAGCTTCTGGCCTACGCCACAGCCACACCAGATCAGAGCCTCGTCGGAGACCTACACCAGAGCTCACAGCAACACCGATCCTTAACCAACTGATCAAGGCCAGGGATTGAACCTGTGTCCTCATGGATACTAGTCAGGTTCATTACTGCTGAGCCACAATGGGAATTCCTAGCTTAGTTTTAATACTGAAATTCATTTACTCAATTAAACATCATTTAATCTTAGCCAGTCCTGAATCTGTACAGAACTCTTACAAAGTTCTGTTTCCACAACCAACTTTTGTAACTTGCTATTTTATCCTATTCCTTTTTTTCTTTTTTTCTCTCCTTTTTCCTTTGATAAAAGATGTTGCCTTACAAGCTGTAGTTGTGTCAATTGCGTTAACTAGAATTAATGTATTAACTACAATTCCTATCTTTTTTTTTTATCTTTTGTCTTTTTAGGGTCCCACCCTTGGCATATGGAGGTTCCCAGGCTAGGGGTCTAATCGAAGTCATAGCTGCCAACCTACACCATAGCCACAGCAATGCCAGATCTAAGCTGCGTCTGTGACCTACAGCACAGCTCACAGCAAAGCCAGATCCTTAACCCACTGAGGGAGGCCAGGGATCCAACCTACAACCTCATGGATCCTAGTCAGATTTGTTTCTGCTGCGCCATGATGGGAACTCCAAGGATTCCTATCTTCTTAAAACCTTAATTTTAGTAAAAAACTAAGAAGTAAGCAATTATAAATTGTCTTTCACGTTATTATTCTATAGATTGGCAAAATCACAAATACTGTTGATGATTTCTAAAAAATATGTGGTTTTTTTTTTTTCCACTGTACCTGAGGGATGTGGAAGTTCCTAGGCCAGGGATTGAACTGCCGCCACAGCAGTGACAATGCTGGATCCTTAACCACTAGGCCACCAGGGAACTCAAAGTGGTGCTTTTTTTTCTAGAAAAATTTTCCGTGTGCCGTTGTTGCTGAAACTCAGCCTCTGTCCACTAGTGCTGATGCCCTAAAACCATGCCCTTCTGAGCTTGGGGAAAAACTGGGGGCGGTGGGGGGGGTTATAGTCTAAGAGGAGACAATCAGGGTATCAGATAAGAATCAAGGTTGGTACAAACATGCACTCCCCTTTCCTTCGGGGGAATCTTGGTCATGGAAGCTGGCATCGAGAGAGCTCCCTGTGATCCTGCTGGTGGTCTTCCGGGTGATTCAGTCTTGACCTTTCCTAGAATAATGCCACAAAGGAAAGGCATGTAGATCAGAGATTAGGACCAACGAGGAGAGTTGCTGAAAAACATCAGGTGTTTAGCAGTCTTTAACCCACAGGCAATTGTGTTCAGGGTGCCTGATCTTTAATTCTCAGCAGTGGTGCGAATTGTATTCAGGGTGCGATCAAGCAGGGGAGAATCACAAGCAAGGGCTGGAAAGTATTCATTTCCATCTGTTCCTGATGCCTCCATCATTATGTGTATCCCTTGAGGGGGAACCAGGACCCTGCACTATTGTTTCCAGACTGCTGCTCCTTTCTGTCTGCATCCCCTCCTTCCCTGATTAGCAGCTGTTTGAACCTGCCCTTTGGAACCCAGGGAAGGTCGTGGAGGCTGAAGCTTAGCCCCTAAAAACAAGAAATGGGGGGCCCAGAAAGGCTTGTGTGCCCAGGAGTCCCTCGGGGCACATTCCTACGATGAATACTTAATGTTTCAGTGTTATTTTATTTGGGAATGATCTAGACAGTTAATAAATTATTTAATTTAACTTAGCAAAATTCTACAGTCTTAAGTCAGCAAACATCTGGAAAGACAATTTTTTTTGGTCTTTTTTCTTT
>NW_025927463.1:0-51649 GCF_016906955.1 Phacochoerus africanus | reverse complement strand
AGTTTAGAATTGCTAAAGTATGTAAAATACCTTTTAGAAAAATAAAAGTAACTGTCTAGGTAGTTAAGGATATAGAGTTTAGAACCCAATGAACTTGGGATCAGCTCTATTTCTTTTTTTTCTGACCCTTGTGTGACCTTGAGCAAGTTACTTAACCTTTCTGAGTCTCATTTACAAAATGGAAATAACAATTGCTACACAGGGTTATGGTAGAGAGTAACTTACTAATGCAAAGTACATGCATGATGTCTTATATATACTAAATGCTCAATAAAGGTTAGCATTCGTGTTGTTAGTTATTCAGTTAGTCATTCAACAATTGTTTATTTTCTGTGTGTCCAATGCTGTGTTAGGGACCATGGAAGATTATAAGAGATACAAATTATGGATCCTGCTCTTGAGACACTTCAAATTAGTTGGGGAGATAAGACTAGCCTAGCACTATACAATTAGAGAATAATGAAATTAAATGTCAATGCTATGAAAGATCAAAGTATAGTATTTAGGGGAGGGTTTTAACCAAGCCCCTGGCTATGATTAGCATTGAAATAATCTGAAAAGGACAATATCAATAATGTAAATGCTTTTATAACTTTTATACAGTAACATGTATATTTTTAGACAGAATATTTTTTAGCTCATGTAACAGAAAAGGAAGGTGGTTTGTCAGATATTTCTGAGGACAGAATGGGTGTACATACCATTCCTACTTAAAAGTGAAAAAAAGAAGTTTCTGATGGTTTTCTCCTTATGAGCCCATCAGTAATGTAATGTCACTTGTTACAGGGTAAAACTCACTGGTAATGGAAGAATATTAGAGAGGTCTCACATGGGTACAGATGCTATCCACATGGTTTTAAGGAAATTTATGAATTAGCAAGTTAGGAATAAAAATTTTAAAAAAGAATCTGACTTGCAGAAAATTTTAGAAAATGAAGGAGGCAACCAATCTGTTTAAAAAGCACTGGCTACCTTCATGATTGTTTAATGATCATTTCATGAGACAGATATACACACATGACAACTTTGTGTTTGTAGTTATCTTTGTTACTGGATTAAAACAACTATCATTTGTTGAATATCTACTCTATGCCAGATGCTGTATAGTAATTTTATATCATGATCCTTACAATGAAACTATGAGTAATTATCACCCCCCATTTAACAGATGGGGAAACTCATGTTAATTTGCACAATTAACCCATATTAATACTGCCAAAGTATATAATAAAACATTTTGAAATTAAAAACAAAACAAAACCTGAGTTTCCATCAAGGCTCAGTGGTTAGCAAATCCTGCTAGGAACTGTGAGGTTGTGGGTTCGATCCCTGGCCATGCTCAACGGATTGAGTATCTGGCATTGCTGTGAGTTGTGGTGTAGGTCACAGATGAGGCTCATATCTGGCATTTCTGTGGCTGTGATGTAGGCTGGCGGCTGCAGCTCTGTTTGGATCCTTAGCCTAGGAACCTCCATATGACATAGGTGCAGCCCTAGAAAAGACAAAAAAAGATATAAAAACAAGTAGGTTGAAGGTCATGTAATAAGAAAACCACATGACTGCTTTGCTCTAATATCTATGAGTTTGTGTAGGCAGAGTAGATAATGGGCAAAAACATTGATGAGCAATCATCTCCATAACCAAGGCTTAGATCTTTGCCTGAATACCTTTATCATTAAAGCAAAAGTAGTTTTGGGGAACTTGAGGTCTCAGCACTTGGCTTCAGGTTGTATGGTACATTCAATCTAAAGCCTCTTATTAAGGAAACCTCCTTTCCATGAGATGTTGGGTTGGGCAGCAAAAGTAATGATTGTAAATTCCAGAACAGAGAGCATGCTTTCCTTACCTTCTTTTCAACCTTTCCTTATAGCCCCAAACCCACCATCTATCTTAGAGGAACTCTGTACTGCCTCCCATGACACCATTACAGTCCACTGGATCTCAGATGATGAGTTCAGCATCAGCTCCTATGAGTTTCAGTACACCATATTTACTGGCCAGGCTAACTTCATCAGTAAGTCATGGTGTAGTTGGGCCCTGTGGCCAGAAATAAGGAAATGTAAGGAAGCAGTAAGCTGCTCAAGATTGGCTGGGGTGCCATGAGGCAAGTGTTTATAAGACATGTTAGGTTGTTCAGTCTAGCATTTGATAGACAGTGCAAGTTCCCCTCAGGGCATTGCAAAGACCTTACTGATGGGTAACAAGCAAGTTGCATATTTCCTTGCTGGGTAGTCACTGGGGCCACTCCCATTTGTTTATGTAATTCTTAGCTTTTCCTTAGTTAATCCATGTCACTCCACTCTCCTAAATCAGAACACGCACAAAATTCATTCCTGAGTATCTGAGCCACCATCATTGCTGATTCTATGTGTGTGAACATCTCTCTCCTTGATTCTCTCCCACTTCATTATCATGGTAAAATACATGACATTCAAAGACTACCACTTCCTTCCATATCTTGGATCAATGAAAAGTGACAAGCCTCCTGCCTCTGTCACTTTTCCCACTGACCCTTCTCCATGTCCTCCAAGAGTCACACCAAATATAAAAATGCATCAGTGAGCCACCAAATGAAAGACATCTCTAAAGCAGTCATTTAGGTCATGTGTTATGCTTTCATCTTCTGATGAACTGGAGTAAGGCAAGGCAGAGTGGGACCTTAACTCCAACCTCAGGTTCTGCTCAATGTACTGGGGAATGGAAATGAAAGCAGAATTATAACTGGATTCAAGACTAGAACTGATTCACGTCCTAAGTTCTACATCTGTGTAATTGCAAATTAGTATTTTTCTCTTTACCTTGCATTTGTGCTTCTGTGTCTGACCTTACCAGACCCATATAAGAGGAGTTTTTCCAACAAAACTCTCCTGATTGATAGGTTTCCTTTTCCCATTTTGTGACAATTTAGGTCCACATAGTGGGGTGGGGAGGTAAGAGAACATTAGGGTCAAACTCTAAAAAACACTTGCCTCATGCAGGTCCAAACTAACCATTGGCCCTGGTAGCTGTTTTACTGGGTGTTTCTTCAGGTTGTGAAGTCACAAACTGCTAAGGCCTCCCCAGTATGCTTGTTTGCACTTGTCTCTCCTTCTCTGGAAAGTCTTAAAGCCAGTAACTGCTTCTCTTTCCTGATATGGGGGAGAACAGTTGTCTCCTGGGAGACAGAGAGTATCTTTCTCTCCTGTATCCTTTTAATTCTCTTCCCCAACCCCAGTCCAATGTAGTTAACCAAATTGATTATTTTCTTGTTTTTCCTTCCTGTTGTTACTATTGTTTCACAAATCAAAGCAAATGTATGTTTTATTTTGTCCCCTTTTTCTTGCAAAAAAGGTAGCATACTACAAATACTCTTTTGTAATTTTATTTTTTAAATTAACAGTAAATCTTGGAAATCATCCCATATCAGTTCACAGAGATCATCTTCCTTTTTCATAGGTGTATAGTACTTCATTTTGAAGTTTCTTTTGTCTTTGGGGGTTTTTTGTTTGTTTTGTATTGTTAGAAGTATACCTGGGTGATCATATGTTTCTCTCTTTGTTTTCAAATTTAATATGCAGCTTATGATTCATACTTTGCATTTGCAAATAGGCAACTAAGCTCTCAAACATTGTTCCTGGCTCTTAATCCTTATTGTCTTTCCATGAGAGTCACTAAATATCTCCACCAATTTTTCTTCTTTCTATAGCACATCTGTTTACACTCCATTATGCTTCTTTTTCTAGTTTTAATTTAGACTTTTCCTACTTCCCCCCAAGTTAATTATAAAACCTTCCTGATCATATCTCTTTCAAATCATTTATTATTATTTCCATCTTTCAACTCCAGTAAACCTTTTGCTTAAGCTGCATAGAAATGACCAAATTCACCACTCTTTTCTTCCTGCCCTTTCTTTTCCATACTCTGGTAGAATTATGGTTAAAAATTGGTAACCTGACTAAAAACCAGGTAACGTAAGAGAGACATCTAGATAATTCACAGACAAGAATGTTGATCCTACCTTTACTAAAAGTTAGCTGAATACATGTTTTTAATTATGTACACTTTTCTCTGTTTAAGTCAATGTTTATAGTCTAAAGAGTTTCAAAAGCAGAAACCTAGATCTCTGATCCCTTTCCCTACTTGAGAGGGAAGAAGGTTCCAGAGAACAATGTGTTCTTGGACCACCCAACCTCAAATGAATATTAGAGTCATAACCAGGAAGGAGTAAAACTGAGTAGTGCCAGGTAAAGAGATGATATTTCATATTGATTATTATATCATCTCCTGGACTTCCCTATGACACCTTGGAGCCCAGCTAGTTTTGGAAATAAGGGTGAGGATGGTGTGGGAGAGTTGAATCATGAGCCTGAAAGCTACACTACCTTGCAGAGACCAAGGAGCACTGTAGCTTGTTTCATGAATTTTGATGTAGTGGACAAAACACTGGACTAGTATTAAAGAGACTAGGGTTCTACTCACACCATCCTCAGCTGTCTGAGGCCTTGGGAAAAAAAATCACTTTTCTTTTCTACATCTTAGATTCCTTTTGTAAAATGAAGGGAATATAGTGACTAAGTGTCCTTTTGGCTCTGAGATTCCATGTTACTGTGCTCTGCACAGAACCCACCCATTCAAGGTCAAACTCAGATTGCAGAAGACTGGACCTTTGGGGTAAAGACCTAGAGACTCCATAGAAAAGATGATTCTGTGATTTTTGTATAGAAGCTTTTCCTATATTATTTGGCAGTAAATTGAAGTAACCTAACTTTCACTAGTGGTTACTGTCAACTACCAGAAGCAAGGAGCCTGGCATAAACTTAGCTCCAAGGGAGAAAAGAAGCAGAGGAGGTTCATCTCACTATGTCTTCCAGGATTCAAAAGAAAACAAAATGAAATTTACTTTCAGGGGGACTTAGGATGAATTCTCAGTGTGCTTTCTTATCCTCTCGCTATTACCTTAACATCCTTGTTTTTGCCCACATTACAGGCCTGTGTAACTCCATGGATAGCTGGATGATTGCGCCCAACATCAAAAAGAACCATTACACAGTTCACAGGCTGCAGAGCGGGACATGCTACATTTTCAGTGTTAAAGCCATAAACCAAGCAGGTAGTCAGAAAAGTGAACCTACCTGACTCAAAACAAATAGTACTTTGTGCCAATTCCAAAAGGAGAGTTCAGGAGTTCCTGCTGTGGTGCAGTGGGTAAAGAATCAGCTGCAATGGCTTGGGTCACTCTGGAGGTGTGGGTTCCATCCCTGGCCTGGCACAGTGGGTTAAAGGATCCAATGTGGCCACAGCTGTGGTATAGTTGGCAACTGTGGTGTGAATTCAATCCCTGGCCTGGGAACTTCCCTGTGCCACTGGAGCAGCCATAAAACAGACAAACAAAAGGAGAGGTCAGGGAGTTCCTTTTGTGGTGCAGTGGAGGCAAATCTGACTAGGAATCATGAGGTTGTGGGTTCAATCCCTCACTCAGTGGGTTATGGATCCAGCATTGCCATGAGCTGTGGTGTAGGTTGCAGGCATGGCTTGGATCTGGTGTTGCTGTGGCTGTGGTGTAGGCAGGCAGCTACAGTTCTAATTAGATCCCTCACTTGGGAACCTCCATATGCCACATATTTGGCCTTATGAAGACAAAAGACAAAAAAAAAAAAAAAAAAGGAGAGGTCAGTTTTGCCCTCCATGCCAGCAAGTACACTGAGCCTGATGCTGTCCTCCAGGGCAGTGTAAGAGGGCAGAGGTACTCATTAGAGAGAGGATCTTTACTGTTGGTGTTTGGGCTTTGGGAAAAGGGTTTGCTTGTGCCCCTGGGAGGTTCGAAGGCACAGAGAAGTATATAAAATATCTGGTGGCTTGTAAGACTGTTGGTGAAGAATTTTTCTCTGCACTCTACCTCCATGTTTGTGGGGAAAATGGAATAAAAGTACTGTTTGTGTTAATCTGGTAAAATCCAACTACAGAGGAGCTATAACTGTTCAGAATGTTTTCAGCTGAAAGTGATAGAAAAATCCAACTAATGTAGCTTGACAAATAGTATTTGTTAGCAGATTAAAAAATAGTATTTCTTCCACTCTCTCTCACATAGCAAGAAGTTTGAAGGTAGGCAGTTCAGGGCAGGTGCAGCAGTTGTGTGATGCCATAAAAGACCCAGGCTTCTTCTCTCTTTGTGTGATGGCTCATCGAAACCTGGCCACCATGTGGACACTACCACCTCTAGATGTCATATTTCCTTTCAAGATAGAAAGTTTGGGCAAGAGTTCATACATGTGATGGCTATCCTTTTTATCAGGAAAGAAGGCATTTTCCAAGAGTTTCCCTCGCCCTATCTGACTTCTGCTTTGATCTTTTTAGTCACCTCTAGCATCAAGGGAGGCTAGGCGCTTGAGCAGTTAACTTTGCTGGCGTCTATAGTTAAGGTGGGTAAGAGACAAAAAGTAGGGGATGGGTATTATATTATATTCACCAGTGGTATCTGTCAGATGTGGTTTTTTGTTTGTTTGTTTTGACCATGCCTATAGCATGTGGGACTTCCTGGGCCAGGGATCAAACCTGCACCACACAAAATGGAATACTACTCAGCCATCAGAAAGAACAAATTAATGTCACTCTTGCAGCAACATGGATGGAACTAGAGATTCTCACTCTACGTGAAGTAAGTCAAGAAAGAGACAGACAAATACTATATGATATCACTTACATCTGGGGTCTAATATATGGCACAAATGAACTCATCTACAGAAAAGAAACAAACTCATGGACATGGAGAACAAACTTGTGGTTGCCAAGGGGGAAGAAGAGGGAGTGGGTGGACTGGGAGTTTGGGGTTAGTAGATGCAAACTATTGCATTTGGAGTGGATAAGCAATGAGATCCTGCTGTATCACACAGGGGACTATATCTCATCACCTGCAATGGAATACTACAGAGGATAATGTGAGAAAAAGAATGTACATATATGTATGACTGGGTCACTTTGCCGTACAGCAGAAGTTGATAGGACATTGTAAATCAACTATAATAACTTAAAAAAAAAAAAAACCTGTACCGGAGTTCCCGTCGTGGTGCAGTGGTTAACGAATCTGACTAGGAACCATGAGGTTGCGCGTCCAATCCCTGGCCTTGCTCAGTGGGTTAATGATCCGGTGTTGCTGTGAGTTGTGTTGTAGGTTGCAGACATGGCTTGGATCCTGCATTGCTGTGGCTCTGGTGTAGGCCGGTGGCTACAACTCTGATTAGACCCATAGCCTGGGAACTCCATAAGCCACAGGAGTGGACCTAGAAAAGGTAAAAAGACAAAAAAAAGTTAAAAAAAAAACACCTCTACCACAGCAGTGATCTGTGATACCAGAGTGTTAACCACTAGGCCAGCAGTGCCACGTTCCCCTGACATGTTTGTGTAATACAGCTCTTGCCATACCCAGCTATTGGTTCTTAGTAACTCACTGGTTGTGCTATATGACTATAAGGAATTCTTTGTTGGGAATGATCCTACTCAAATATTTTCTTTTTTTTCATAAATTTGTTTATTTATTTATTTATTTATTACTTATTTTTTTCCCACTGTACAGCAAGGGGATCAAGTTATCCTTACATGTATACATTTTTCCCCCACCCTTTGTTCTGTTGCAATATGAGTATCTAGACATACTTTTCAATGCTACCCAGCAGGATCTCCTTGTAAATCTATTCTAAGTTGTGTCTGATAAGCCCAAGCTCCTGATCCCTCCCACTCTCTCCCTCTCCCATCAGGCAGCCACAAGTCTATTTTCCAAGGATACAATATCACTTATAACTGGAATCTAATATCCAGCACAAATGAACATCTCCACAGAAAAGAAAATCATGGGCTTGGAAAATAGACTACTCAAATATTTTCTTTAATTATTGATGATGCAACAGTCATTCTAACAAAGTTACCTAATTATATGTTACTTACCTCCCAGGAGTTAGAGAGCAAAAAAATTATCCTGTAGTTGAGTTATTCTCAGGGTTTTTTCTATTCTGCCACCAAGCAGCAGTGATCTCATCTATTCCCTCACTTTGTCTCACCTCAAATCTCCTTCCCATAAAAACTTCTCATCCCAAATGATCCACTGAAATAAAGCAAAGCACAAAATTGATTTGAGGACATGAGACCCTGAAAGCACCCTTTTAATTTAATAGTCTATGAAGGGGAGGGAAACATTTTTATTTTATTGAAAACTGTGGTTTCTGGCCTGCTTTCTTATATAATCCAACACCAGTCAACTTTCACTAACTCAGGAATGATCATCATATAGAGGCTCCTCTGGTAGTGATGGTTCTGGAGGACAAAGACAGAATCCTTAACTACTTCCTCATGCATCTTTCTTTCTTTCTTTCTTTTCTTTTCTTCTTATTCTTTCGTTTTCTTTTCTTTCTTTCTTTCTTCTTTCTCTCTCTCTCTCTCTCTCTCTTTCTTTTTTTCTTTTTAGTCTTTTTAAGCCACACCTGCAGCATATGGAAATTCCCAGGCTAGGGGTCAAATTGGAACTGTAGACGCCAGCCTACCCAACATCCACAGCAATGCCAGATCTGGACAATGTCCTTGACCTACACCACAGCTCACTGAAATGCTGTATCCTTAACCCATTGAGTGAGACCAGGGATTGAACCCACATCCTCATGGATGCGAGTTGGCTTTGTTATCACTGAGCCATGACTGGAACTCCCCTCATGCATTTATCTTGTTTCTACATTCTTCAGGCCCACCCTTTAAACTGGATCCCAGAATGACTCACAAGAAGTTGAAGATCTCCAATGATGGATTGCAGATGGAGAAAGACGAAAGCTCTCTGAAGAAAAGCCATACCCCAGAGAGGTTTAGTGGCACAGGGTGCTATGGGGCAGCATGAAATATATTCATTGGCAGTGGCTGCCACTATTGGGAGGTGGTCATGGGTTCCTCCACATGGTGAGTAGATCCCACTTTTCTTTTCTCTCTCCTGTTGTCAGGGTCTTGGGCAATTCAGTTCTATAGCACAAACATAATGTCAGTAAGTCAGGGTTAAAAGATACGTATGTGATGGAAACCACTCCTAGAAAAACTTGCCAGCTTTTTAAAAGTAAAATCTTGGAAATATACTGAGCTAGGACTTGAAAATTACAACACTCTAATTGCTAACTTATTTAAAATCTCTAGTGTTGTCAGTATCACGAATCTAAATGTAAACTACTTAAGGAAGAAACATGTATTCTATTTCTTAGATAAATGGTGTCTAGCACAACTCAGATCATTAATAAATGTTTATTCCTTTCTTTTGTTCACTGTCTCACGTGTAAGCAATTGGCATTGCCTACATATCAGCTCCCAAGAATGAATGGATTGGCAAGAATGCCTCCTCATGGGTCTTCTCCCAATTCAATAGTAACTTCGTAGTGAGACATAACAATAAGCAAGTGCTGATGGGTGTACACTCACAACTGAAGTGTCTGGGTATCCTTCTGGATTATGACAACAACATGCTATCTTTCTATGACACGGCTAACTCTCTCCATCTTCATACTTCATTCTTCCAGTTTGTCCAACATTCACAATCTGGAACAAATCCCTAATGGTCTTGTCTGGCTTGCCTGCCCCAGAGTTTATTAATTACCCTGAGCGGCAGGAATGCAACTGGAGGCCTCAAGAATCCCCTTATGTTTATGGGATGAAAGCTTGCCATTAAGTTTCAAGAGAGCATATAATTCACT
This sequence comes from Phacochoerus africanus, assembly GCF_016906955.1. Lineage (NCBI taxonomy): Eukaryota > Metazoa > Chordata > Mammalia > Artiodactyla > Suidae > Phacochoerus > Phacochoerus africanus. Next base: position 41,957 of record NW_025927463.1, on the reverse strand, counting down.
GGCTCTCCAGTTCAGCAGTTCTTCCCCTCCTTAAACCTCAGTTAATGTCAAATAATATACCAGAGACAAAAATAAAGTTCATTTGAAGCCTCCAAAATAATTGGATATAGATTTAATTTTTATGCATTGAAGCTTGTATATGAATTCATGTTCAACTTTCTCAGAATAAATTATATTGAGTAGCCTGGGCTCAAGCCATTGGAGAAGAAATTTGAAGAATGCTTCTCGTCATTAGAGAATTCAAAATTCCCAATGATTTAGTGTAACTGCTATTGGAAGGAATTAGGGTAGTATGAGGTAAATAATGTAGAAAGATGCTCTGAACAAGGGGCTAACCAGCCAGAAAGTGGGGGTGTGTCAGCCTTTTTAGTACTGGCCAATTGAGCCAAGTAGAATTTTGAAGCATCAAATGATCCCATGTTATGTGTAGCTTTTTATAAAAACCTACAATCAAGGATTTATTATAAAGGAAACATGTATGTGTATATATAATACATAAATATATAAAATAAATAACATACATATTCATTTTATAATTATATAAATAAAGTTTTTATTTATATATTTATATAATAAAGTTTTTAATTCACTCATTTGAGTGTGAGTTGTATTGGCAGGGAAAATAAATTATACCATCCATTACTGTTCCCTAAAGGGAACCTCAAAGTTAGTCAACATTTCTCCCCTCCTTCCATTCATGCCTTCCTTCCTCCCTCCTGTCACACACTCATGCACATGCAGTAATGACACAGATGGCGGGAAGGGCTCCAGGTTGGATTAGGAGAGATTAGGAGACAAAATTGCACAAGAGATGCTACTGCTGGATAGAAAATTGATTCAGGTAGATTGTTACATGCAGCAGTTTCATTGATGCTGCCTAATGGAGCAGGTTTGTCTGAATTCTTTCAAATTCCATCACAGAATATTTCAAAGTAATACAGTTTTATTACTCTCAAGTACATACAGTTACTAGAATTAGGCTGAAAAAAAGGATTTGCATAATGGAGGTTCTCTAGAAGCCTGCCTTATTTACTTAATCAGTAAGAATGGAGCATTGTAAATGCAACAACTGTTTGCATATAAATATACATATATTTTCAGATAAAACACTTCTGAAGAGCTTAAGAATGCCTGAGAATAGATTGTTTTCTTAAACAGGTCCAATAATCATTCCTCTCTGCGATCTTGTTTACACTATTCATTTGCTTGGTGAACCCTTCATGGCAAATGCAGATGTAAATTCATTGATCTATTGCCTAAGAAACAGAGAAGTTAAAGATGCTCTGAGGAGAACTTTAACTAATTGATGCAAAATCCCCAATTAATATCTTAATATTCAGTTAAAAGTGGGTCCCAAAGTTGTTGTTTAATATTCTGTCAGTCCAATTATGCCATCAGAAAGTAGAAATGGTTGACCATGTTGCTTTCTTCTTGTACATGATGAAACACTTCCTCTTGGACTGAATAAATATTATAGCCAGATAATTTAAATCTCAAGTAATTTTCAAGACCATATAGGAACCTATATATTTAAAAAGAAGGAAAACCATACCAAATTTTTGGTCAAGCTTACACTTGTGGATGTTAAAAAAAAAATCTTAAGTAGTCAAAATGGAGTACAATTAACTAGAAAATTAGTAATGTATATGTCATAGCAGTCGTTGTGTATTAAAGATAAATAAAAGTGAACCATGAAGAATGTGTGGGTTAGAAAAGCCTTAAATAGTAAGAAAATCTGTTATTATAACACAGCATGAAAAATCTGCTTCAAGAATCTAAGCTAGGAGTTCCCATCTTGGTGCGGTAGTTAACAAATCTGACTAGGAACCATGAGGTTGCAGGTTCGGTCCCTGCCCTTACTCAGTGGGCTAATGATCCAGAGTTGCCATGAGCTCTGGTGTAGGTTGCAGATACGGCTCGGAGCCCACGTTGCTGTGGCTCTGGCGTAGGCCGGTGGCTACAGCACCGATTCGACCCCTAGCCTGGGAACCTCCATATGCCGCGGGAGCAGCCCGAGAAATAGCTTTTAAGACCAAAAAAAAAAAAAAAAGAATCTAAGCTAAATAGGAAATAAAGCATGCCACCTCAGAAGGAAATTTTTAGTCAGATTGTATCATGATTCTCCTTCTCTCCTTTTCACAGCTAGAGTGGACATTTGGAAGATTTTTTTCTTAATGAAGAACCATGAGAAAAATATTGGCTAATTCTAGATATCCTTTGAGAGACTCTCATACTACAGCTAACTTTGTTTTTTTGATAGCTTCTGGATAAACAAGTTGATTTAGGATTGGCAAGCTCAAGATAAAGGAGTTATCTGGTCACTTCCTAAATGACATCAATATTTTGAAAAGCTGTGTCAATGATAACAAAGTTTAGAGATAACTGATACCCTTTAGAGTTAATTGAACTTTCATCATGTCTCCTTTGACTCCCTCATGAGCTTGTACAAACAGAGCTGATATTTTGCTAACACAAGGTTTCATTCTCCTTTTCTACTCACTCAGCCAATGCATGGATTCCTTACATCTTCATGTTCTCCTATTTGTTTAAAGAGGCGTTTTTTAGATTTTTAAAAATGTATACACTACCTCAGTAATGCTTGTTTCAATCTACCCTGGAATTCAAAGTGAAAATTGTGAGGAATTATATCAAAATATGAATCAGGATCTCTTTATCTAAGATGCATACATTTCATTTCCTTTTTCCTTTTTTTTTGTCTTTTGTCTTTTTAGGGCTGTACCCATGGCACATGGATGTGGGGTCTAATTGCAACTAATCTAACATGGGACCCTTGATCCACTGAGCAAGGCCAGGGATGGAAACTGCAACCTCATGGGTCATAGATTTGTTTCCACTGAGGCACAACAGGAACTCTCAACTTTGTCCATTTTTAATGCACTGAGGTTTACTTTACTAAGGAAGTTCATTTTAAGTGTTCTCATCACAAAAGAAAAAAATATCTATGTGAGGGGATGGCTTAGCTAATCACTTCAAATTAGCTATATTTAGCCAATCTATACATATGCAGATATTTTATATACAGCTATATATATATTTATTTATATATAAATAGGTATATAAAATATATTATTTATATAATTAAAATATGTTTAGCCATATATAAATATATATTATATTATATATGTTATATGCATATTTCACTATATATATAAATATATAGCTAAATCTTAAAATATCATATGGTATCCTAGAAACTTATCCAAGATTTATGTACTCATTTTGAATTCTATAAAGCTACAAACTTTTAATTTTTAAGTAAAAATGAAATAAAGTAAAACATAAATTAAACCAAGTAAATGAAATATAAAACTGCATTGTCCAAGAAAATCAATTCTGCTTACCATGTTAGCTTTGGATCCTGTCCATAAGCATATATATTGTTATGAATAAATTTCACTTTTGAGACTAACAATTTGTATTATATTGCAGACTTTTTTGATCACGTATGATTTTCCCCCAAATTCTTGCATTGCTATTAATTTTCACAACCCCCAAGTAAAGTTAAATATTATTCATATGTGCAGTATCACCCATACAGAAAGAACTTTTAAAAAATCATACCAAAAAGCCTAAACTTACCTTTGTAACTTGAGAATTCATCATGAGCACCTTTCTTGGGTAATAAAGTTTTTTTTTTAATTTTTAATATCAGCACCCAACTGTGGAATACAGATTAATCATTTTGTATTTGGTCATTCTTCAACTGATGGACACTTGGTTGTTTGCATGTTTTTATTTCTTTTACTATTTTAAAAATGCTCTAAATACTCCTGTGCTTATAAAACAATATACTATTGATTTTTATTTCTGAAATAAATGCACAAGTTTTCCTCTACAATCTAACTATGTGCTGATAGGTAAATGATTTACATGTTTACATAGTACTTTAAAATAAAAATAAAGCACTAACAAAAAGTGCTATGTATTTTGATTTTTTTCCAAGTACTATTTTTTTCCAAGAAAGGATACTGACATATCCGTTTCATTGAATGATGACAACATTGCAAAATATCAATAATAGATGAGTAACGTCAGCTGTTTGACATCATGGATACAATGTGAATTGTCCTAAAGCATTACCTTATTTTTTAATAGAAAGCTTATAATATTCCTGACTTCACTGTCCCCAGTCATTGTCTTAATACCCACAAAACACATATTTGCATTATACTTATAATAATGAAGAGTTTAGAAATAATGCTTCCAACCTATTTGAAAATATTTTAGTTCTTGTACACTGAAACTTCTTTCTGAAGTACAACTTTTAATTTTACTGAGATTATTTGTGTTCACTCCATACCTAATTAATGGCTTGATGTACTAAGAGCTTTGAATTAGGAAACTGGAAAGTATTTGTATTGACTTTTAAATGGCAATAGTTGCAAGGCCCCAGTGACTCAAGTGCATATACTCAACCTCCAGTTATTTCTAAAAGTCCTTGAGGTTGATTTCCTTCGTGGACTCTGTAATGATTTCTTCAATTTCTGTCCAATTACTACTTTATTCAGACTGCCAATATACTCTTTTTTGAAGAGATTTTTCCAAACACTTCAATTTTCCCACATGTAATAGGAAAACATTCTGGCTTTAAGGTGTTGAGGAAAGATGACTCAAAAAAGGAGCATTATCTATTTTAATACTTTATCCTCATCAGCTGAGTGGCTCATCCCTTAATTTAACACAATATTATTAAGACCAAAGGTATACCTTTTAACAAGGTATGTACTTAATTTTAAATTAGAGACCACATTTTAATATTAAAATAATTTAATAATCACTACCAAATGTGACTGCTTTTGTAGTGAGCAGGCATGTCTAGACATAACCTTAAGATCTAAAAGCTAAATCCCCTTGTGTCTGGCTTTAGCCTGTTTCTGTACAGTAGAGAGAATTCCAGAATAGCTAAATCAATTTTGAAGAATAAATTTGAGGACATTACAATAATGATTTCAAGACTATAGGAATTCCTGTTGTGGCTCAGTGGTTAACGAATCTGACTAAAAACCATGAGGTTGTGGGTTTGATCCCTGGCCTTGCTCAGTGGGTTAAGGATCCAGCATTGCTGTGAGCTGTGGTGTAGGTTGCAGATGCAGCTTGGATCCCACATTGCTGTGGCTCTGGTGAAGGCTGGTGGCTACAGCTTGGATTAGACCCCTAGCCTGGGAACATCCACATGCCACAGGTGCTGCCCTAGGAAAAAAAATAAAAAGATTATAAACCTATAGTAATCAAGATAGAGCAATATATTATAGAGATAGATAAAAAGAAGTATGGAGCGAGTGTCCAAAAGATATGCACATAGGTATGTTCAATTTATTATCAACAAAGAAGCCAAAGTAAGTAAAAAGGCTATAGCTTATGCATAAATATCCTCTAAAAATTAATGGGTTAGCAATGAGATCCAGCTGTGTAGCACTGAGATCTATGTCTAGTCACTTATGATAGAGCATGATAATGTGAGAAAGTAGAATGTGTACATGTATGTGTAACAGGGTCACCATGCTGTACAGAAGAAAAAAATGAATTGGGGAAATAATTTAAAAATTAAATTAAATTTAAAATAAATTAATTAATTAATTAAAAATTAATGACAGAAAGAGCACATAATAACAGTGAGGGAAATGTCTGAAAAGACATTTCACAGAGGGAATATGAATGCACAATAAACACATAAAATGACCTAACATATTTAGTTATCAGGGAAATGAAATTACAAGAGCAATGAAATGCTATTTCCCACCCACCAGTTTGAGTTAAATTAAAAATGCTAAATTCCCAAGTACAAAGTATCATAACAGCTACAATGTTCGGCTCTTAAAAATAACATACATTGTTGATTGGACTACACAAAAGTACTTTGCTTTAGAAAAGAGTTTGGCTGCTTTAAGCAATGTGGATCATGGTCTTCTAGAAACCAGAACTAAGAATATATTTCTATTGTTTAAGTCAACCAGTTTACAATATTTTGTTACAACTGCCCATGAAGACTGATATATTTTTCATCTCTCCCACGACCAGGTAACCATCCATAAGTACTTAATGCGAATCTGTTTGTTTTCATCTGCTCTTAAAATGTATATATTACTCTCCCATATGCCTGCATTAACATGTTATGTGTATGTCATTTTGCCTTTGGCTTCAAATTCCAGCTTTAAATTTAAGGCCCTACAGGAAAAAAATCTTATGTCAAAAAATAATAAGTGTTATTGCAAAGAGGACTTAAGCTTCAAAGGAGAGAATTACTCCATGGCAGGTTCCTCTCTACATAATTCTTTTAGTCTTTTAATATGTAAATACATACATTAAAACATTCCGTGTGTAAAAAATTTATTTGTGGGACAGGAAATTTGTAGACATGACACAAGGGCTTTATTTTTAAACTTTCTGTTTGACTCTGGAGTTATCTTCTACCTTTTCTCACTTGAAAGATAATCATAAAGAAAAATTAAAATAATACTTTTACTACTGAGGATTGTTCTTTGGAGGAAAAAAATCTTCATTTTGAACATCACTTTACCCCATTACTTGAAATAATGACTATGCTAATTTTGTATTCCTTGAGGTAAAGCAGAGAAAAAACCCAACAGAATGGTATAAAAAATACAATTTATTAATGGACTTTGTTCTCTTTTCACTGCTAACCCATTGGTTTCTAAATCTTTAATATTATATTTTTGCAATAACAAATCTCAATGCAAATGAGCTACTCAACAGGTACACTTTAATTAGATGCCATGTAGTTGAACTCACTTCAATAATGTAGGTCCAGACTACCACACACATACATACATATGTGCATGTGTGTAACACACACACACACACACACACACACACACAAAGACTGCTGCAGTGTCTGGATGAACTCCTAGAGGGAAATCTTGTTAAGGAGTAAATCCCAAGTGAAATCTTCCCCAAGGATGTAAAAAGCAATTTGTGGATGCTAGAATCACCTGTGCTTTGGAGTTAGACCCTGAAAGGTTTATAGAGCTCCACTAAATCTCAAAGCCACAGCCATGTAGAAACTCTAGGAGTGTGAAATAGATTTTCTTTAGAGGTGGGTAGGCAATATTTACCTTATCTTTGTACAGCTTCCAAAAATCCAAAACTATATGTTAAACTGAGCCACTTCACTTTCATTTTGGAAGGCACTGGACATTGTGAGTAATGATATAATACAATACTTAAAGTAAAACTTATTTCCAATATTTAGAACATTTTTGGAGAATATGCATTGTTGAATATCATACTGCTATTTATGTTTCACAATTAAAACTGGTGCCATTAGGTCTTATGTACTTAAATAAGTTATAACACTACTGACACAATGGATGTTTTCTCAGTGAGATGATTTATATCATAGTTGTATTTCTGCAATATTAGCTAAAATTAAAAAATAAACATTTCAAAAAAATCTGTGAAAGAAAACTGGATACACAATTACTTAAACTTTAAATGATGTTCCTTTGTGATAATACATCACAAATTTCCTTAAGAAAATTTCCATTAACTCTGTTAACATACAAATATAAGCAAAAGCATATATGGAAGAAGAGTATATAATCAATGTGTAATAGAATATCTTTAGGTAAACCATCTATTTCATAGTAAAAGAAATCTGTCAACATTTAAATTAAAATTTCTAAAAGTTCTCTGATGGCTCAGCTGGTAAAGGATCTGGCATTGTCATTGCTGTGGCTCTGGTTATTGCTATGCTGTGAGTTCAATCTCTGGCCCTGAGGCTTCCTCTTTTCATGGGCATGGCCAAAAAACCCAAAAACAAGTTATCAAAAAAGAAGGATTTCTATTTAAGGAAGGGCACTGTATAAGCAGAATCAAGATATTAAAAATCTGTAGACTCCAAGATTCCTGGTTTGATAGGACACAACCTCTATGACATTCTCAAGGAGAAAATGAAACTTGGGAAGAAAATTAACTTACTAGGATACCTTTGGATCAAGTAACCAAAAATAAAGTGTTGAAAAATAAATTTACTTGAAAAAAATCCAGTCTTGCAAGTTTATAATGAAAGAAAATTCTGGAATTTCCATCGTGGCACAGCAGAAACGAATCTGACTGGGAATCATGAGGTTGCAGGTTCGATCCCTGGCCTTGCTCAGTGGGTTAAGAATCCAGCATTGCAGTGAGCTGTGGTGTAGGTTACAGATGTGGCTCAGATCTGGCATTGCTGTGGCTGTTGGGTAGGCCAGCAGCTGTAGCTCTGATTAGACCCCTAGCCTGGGACTCTCCATATGCCACACCATGGGTGCAGCCCTAAAAAAAAAAAAAAGAAAAGACCAAAAAAAGAGAAAAAAAATTCTAAGTTCATGGAGACAATTTTAAATACATTTTTAGTACTATTATTACTCATTAGCTAAAAACCATTGGTAATAGTTTAAAGAAAACTCACTTGTCTTTTTATCCTCCCCATTGCTTAGTAACACTCCTAAAAAAGATTGGAAATGCCTAAAGTGTGACCAGGAATGATTTATTTAATACTCCAAATTCTAGTTTGCTAGCCTCATTTGCCATTAGATTTATTCCCAGTTTCTGATGACACAAGGTCACTGCTACAAATAATGAACAATCTTCTTTCAGATAACATGCCACCTCTGTGTGTGTGTGTGTGTGAGCAAATGGAGCACTCTCAGAAGAATCAACAGGAGTAAGAATGCAGAAGACCAGAGATAAAATTTTATATTCAGCACATGCCTGGTAACTTAGTAAGACAAGAAAAGTGATATGGACCTGATTATGAAAGTCATTGAAAATGAAGCTAAAGATATTTCAATTATTCTAAAAAGACATCTTAGATTACTCAAAAAGCTTTCATAATACCATTTGCCTTCCAACTAATATGAGAATCATGACACATAGAGCAAAGATACAATATAGTCTATGAGTGTATTAATAACCTAGGGAAATCTTGACCTAAGGGAATACAAGAATGGCTGCTTAGAATGGCAAAGCATTATGGAAATTGGCAAATAATATGATACAGAATTCTGAAAGAGGGAAATTAGAGGATGAATGCAATGCTTGTGAATTAAAACAGCTGCTACATAAAATTTATTTTTGCAGTTTAAGATACAGTCTCTAGCAAGCAGCACATTAGATTTCAGCTGAAATAGAGGAGCTGATCTAATTTGGAAGAATAATTGCAGGAAATCTCACCCAAGGAATTGCCCTTCCCTTGCAATCTAATGGTCCAGTCCAGAAAATAAATTCTTTAAACTTTGTAACCACTTATCCTTGTTTTTCCCCCATGGATGACTTTCCAAACTCTTACATGGCTCCTGGAAATTTCAAATGGGTCTCTGAGTTCATTCTTACAGGAGTCTCAGACAACCCAGACCTCCAGCTTCCCCTCTTCCTTGTGTTACTGGTCATCTATGGGCTGGCCATGGCTGGGAACCTGACCATCATCACTCTCACCAGTGTGGACCCTCGACTGCAGACCCCTGTGTATTTCTTCCTCTGACATTTGCCTATCATCAATCTTGGCAATTTGACTGTCATTGCCCCTAAAATTATTATCCTTTTTTTAGTACAAAAGCATACCACCTCTTACCCAATAAGGAGGGTTCTTAGTTTTCATTGTGGCTGAGGTTTTCATGTTAGCTGTGATGGTCTATGACCACTATGTGGGCATTTGTAATCCACTGCTCTACATAGTGGTGTTATCTTGGAGGATCTGCCTTCTACTAGTTTCCCTCACATACCTTTACAGCTTTCCACAGCTATTGTAGTTTCATCTTGTGTGTTCTCTGTGTCTTACTGTTATTCCAATAATTTTTTCTTTCCTGTGATAATGTCCCTCTGTTACCATTGTCCTGCTCTGATACTTACTTTCTAGAAACAGTAGTATTTGTATCTGCAGCTACAAACTTGGTTTCTTCCATAACTATGGTTCTGATGTCTTATTTCAACATTGTATTGTCCATTCTAAGGATGGAAAAAAGCCTTTTCCACCTGTGCATCACATATGATGGCAGTGTCAGTTTTCCATGAAACACTTCTTTTCATGTATTTACAGCCTCAAACAAACCATTCATTGGATACTGATAAAACAGTCTCAGTGTTTTATACATTGGTGATTCCTATGCTGAATCCCATGATCTTTATCCTGAGGAATAAGGACATGAAGGCTGCCTTAAAGAAATTTCTGAGAAATTCAGGCTGTTCTTTAAGTCAATATGAATTTAAAACTCTATAGGTAAATGAAGAGATGGTTAGGATAGGCTGCCATTGTCTTAGAAGAAACTGAGGTTAGATGGCTGGCTTGCAGGTTTATAAGTAATTCTCAGAATTAAAATTGGCTAAGATTTAATAAACATTGACTTTAAAAATAGGAGTTCCCTAGTGGCTCAGTGGGTTAAGGATCCAGTGTCATCACTGCTATGGCTCAGATCACTGCTGTGGCACAGGATGGGAACTTCCACACACCAGGGGCATGGCCAAAATTAAATAAATATTTAAATAAAAAATAAACTGAAACTCTTGGACTTATGAGCTACATACAGAACTGGAATCCAGAAAGATATGTTAAAAAATTAAGTTTGAATAGAACAGCAACAATGGATGATAGAAATAAGTTGATTGTTCTTATTTATTGATTACCTTTTTTCTTTTTTTCCTGCACAAGTTTGGGTTTGTGGATCACTGCATCTTGAAGAGGTGTAATTACAGATGGCTAAAATCCTTTTCAGCTAACTTAGTGAAATTAAACTGACATGTATCTTTAAAACTATGTAACTCTTTTAATATTGTGTGATTGAAAAATACAAATGAATTTATATTCTGAGTATTAATAAAACATTGAGATTATTCAATTCCATTAATAATTTATATAATTTATCATACATTTACATATCAATATGAAAGCATATTCAAGTATCACTGAGTATGTTTTTATTTTATTCATGAACAGTCGATTTCATCAAGATTTTTCCTTTCCCCCTGCTCTAAGGATCAAGTTTATTTATTATGTTTAATAATTTTGCTTTATCATGATACATTAGATATTCAACGGACAATGTGAGAATTATTTATACCATTACAGTAAAATCTGTTTTATTATTTTGTTCTGTTTTCTGATAATTTGTGATCAGTTAGATTACAACAAAATCTGTGGCATACCTTTCAATACGTAGAGGTGGCCAGAATCTTTCTCAGACTTACAAATCAGAATCACCAGAGAAAGGTCACTAAGTCCATATTTTAATAAGCTCAATAAGTGACTGACATTTAACCTTAGCGATGAGTCTTAACAAATAAAGAACTAATTGAAAGACATATATGGAAAATCATATTATTTGGGTATGTTCACTTATAAATTGGTTTTAGTGTTGATGAGCTTCTTCAAATATAGGTGCTAAATCTTCATTCATAATAGTTAAAATATAAGAAGAGAAATGTAGTCCTACATGGCAAATATAAACTCATAGACATGAAAGATCATTGTTGGGTTATAATCAGACTACCCCCAACACCTAATTTTTTTAAAAAAAAAAAAGTCTACTAATTTCCTTACTGATTAAGTTATTTGAGTTTTTTTTAACTTCCAAAGTAAGGAGGAGAAATATGAGGCATCTTGGAGTAAGGGTTTCTTTAATCTGTTTCACTAACATTGGGATAAATCCTTTAGTTCATAAATTGTATTGCCTCTTGTGACCTTGAATTTATTATTAAGTGATTGATAAATGGTACTAGTTTTAGAATGGGTAGTTAGCGCATATCTTTAGTAAGCAAGGGGTCCATATAGTCCCTTGGAATCTTTTTACTTGCCTGAAATTAGGTATGAGAATTCATAGATCTACTAAAAAATGAGAAAGAATGAAATTATGTATAGCTTTTATTTTAGAATACTCCTAACTAGTTAATCTATGTTAAAACATTGATAGTTCAGTCTAATGTTACAGGAAGGGAAATCTATAATTCACTACACTACATTTGTTTGTCTGAACAGCCAACCTCTGTTTACCAGGCATGGAGTTTATTACATGTTTACGCACAGTCTCTGTTCTATAAATCTTGTTTGTGATGAGCTAGGAGAGTGAGGAAATGGGCATTGAAGGATGAGCTATGGTTAAGTTACAAATGGACACTTCCAGTGGTTGCTAAAACTCTGGATAGAAATCTATGAATTTATGTTACACAAGACCATAGGTGAAATATATCCAGGATTCACTGTATAAAGTTCCTGAACTCCCTCATAAAATGTAGCTTTGTTTTTTCGTATACCTCTCTGAAATATCCCCTATCAGTTATGCTTATTTATTTGTTTAAATTTATATAATATTTTAAGATTAAGAAAATGGGAAATCAAATGCAATATCTTATATTCCTAGTTCATCAGTAAGAGTTTCCTCTTAGTTACATTTAAGGACAGATTGTCCTGGCACGCTACCCATCTTCCTAAATATTTTGTTTCTTTGAAATGTTGTACCATGTATAATGATGCAGCATTTCAACACCAAAACAAAAGTCACTGCATTTTATAACAAGGCACAAGCAGAGGTGGGATATTTAGCCAAGAGTACCAGATGTGTTTCTCTGATGGAAATTTTTTAAAGAGAGACACAGCAGTGTGCAAATGCAGCATCGTGACTGTGCAGTGCCTCGTGCTCACTGCCCAGGCGGGGCAGTCCAAGTGGTCGCCATGGAGCTGTAGTAGTGGGGCTGGGGCCACTGCGAGCTGTTGCATTGAGTGCTGGGAAGGCCCATTGCTAGGCATGGCTGCTAGTGCTCAGCTTTGTGTTTGGTTGGTATGTACTCAGGATCCTCCTCAGGACTGTCCTTCTCCTCTTTTTTTTTTTTTTTTTTTGTCTTTTTGCTATTTCTTTGGGCCGCTCCCATGGTATATGGAGGTTCCCAGGCTAGGGGTCGAATCGGAGCTGTAGCCGCCAGCCTATGCCAGAGCCACAGCAACACGGGATCCGAGCCGCGTCTGCAACCTACACCACAGCTCACCCCAACGCCGGATCGTTAACACACTGACCAAGGGCAGGGACCGAACCCGCAAACTCATGGTTTCTAGTCGGATTCGTTAACCACTGCGCCACGACAGGAACTCCCCTTCGCCTCTTTCATGTCCTGGGTACTGCAGGAGGATGCGGAGCAGAAGTCCCAGAGGCACGCAGAGATCCAGGATATGAAGTAGGAGCTCTCCACCATCAACATGATGGCCGAGTTTGCCGGATATGCCAGGCTGGAGCAGATCAACAAGATAACTGATAAGCTCAAAACTCACGTGAAAGCACGGACAGTGCCGCTGGCCAAGATAAAATGGGTGGTAAGTGTTGCTTTCTACATATTGCAACTGTGCTGATGGTCTCACTCATTTGGAAGTATTATTCTGTCCCTGTGGCTGTGGTGCCTGGGAAATGGATAACTCCGCTAGACTGCCTGGCAGCATTTCCTACTAGAATAGCAGGTGGTGTTGGAATTACCTGTTGGATTTTAGTCTGCAACAAAGTTGTGGCTATTGCATTTCACCCTTTCAGCTGAAAGAAGATGAATGCAGCTACAGCACTGTAAGAAAAGGAATTGTCATTTAGGAGGTTGAAAATATGATTTATGCTGTTTGTTTATTGTGTTTTTTCTTTAAAGAAACATGGGCCACAGGTTAGCTTTTATTTTTGAACGTGTTTATTTTTGGAATTTATGTTGAGATTCTTATAGGAGTCATAATGTTATACAATTTGTCACAAGCCATAAAGATCAGTCTCACACCTACGTTCTAGCCAGCATGGCACCAGATTTTTAATAAGAACTGTGTGATGTCATGTGGTGTCCACATGTTGTTCCTTGTGATTTGCATTCTTGTCATATTTTAAAGGTCACATTGCCAACGGAAAGTCATAATTTTCTTTTTTCTTTTTCTGGCTGTGTCCACTGGATCCTTAACCTGCTGAGCTACCAGGAAACTCCCCTCAAAATTTTCTAATAATTTAAGGACTTTAAAGAATTCATGCTATTTTTAATCCAGATTAAAACGTAACTTAATGTGAAGACCACTACGATAATTTGAAATATTTTTATTTCTTTATATATCTATATATTTTCTAACTAGAGACATTTTGAGTGAAGTAAATCAGAAAGAGAAAGACAAATACCATATGAAAATGTGTTTTTTAATCTCATGCAGTACTATCAATAGAGAACACTAATTGACACTGCTTGTGCTTTTTACTTCCTCTGCTTGAAATGTCAGTTGTTGGGTAAGACTTTGGATGTATTATCTGCTTATTTGAAGCTGGTAATTTTTCATCACTATGTTTTATAAATGTATTCATGAGCCCATAATGCATTGTTTTGTGCTTGAGCTGTGTGTTTTAAAGTATTTCAAATGAAGGGTATTTTTAAAGCCTTGAAAAGAATTTAAAAAAATTAAAGAGACACTATACATTCATAGAAAAATTATTTGATAAAATCATACAGTTCAAACATATAAACTTCCTACCTTAATCATAGTATGCAAAGTAGAAATGTTCTGTGACCTCTAGGCCTTTGCTATATTTTCTCAAATTGTCCTTCATGAAAAAGAAATATAAGATTTTATCCCCTTTTTCATTATATGGCAGACAACTGTTAGAGTTGAATATTTATTCAATGGAAAACTTAGGAACAGATTTTACATTGATAATTAGTATATAAAACATACAAATCCACCCTTCTTTTCCCTCACATTAGACCTGTAATATAGTCTTACTCATCATCTAGTTCAGAGTGACTAGGATGCAAGCTAATGCCCAGAGCTTTTATCAAATGCCTCGTGCATACAGTTCTGAGGTGTAGAACTGGTTATTGGGTTACTTTTGTATAATAACCCCCCAGTTTAAGAAGTTCCCATGGGACCTCATCAAACTGAAAAGCTTTTGCACAGCAAAGGAAACCCAAAAGAAAACAAAAAGACAACTTTCAGAATGGGAGAAAATAGTTTCAAACCATGCAATGGACAAGGGCTTAATCTCTAGAATATATAAACAACTTATACAACCCAACAGCAAAAAAGCCAATCCCTCAATGGAAAAATGGGCAAAAGACCTGAATAGACATTTCTCCAAAGAAGATATACAGATGGCCAACAAACACATGAAAAAATGCTCAACATCGCTGGTTATAAGAGAAATGCAAATCAAAACTACCATGAGATACCACCTCACACCAGTCAGAATGGCCCTCATTAATAAGTCCACAAATAACAAGTGCTGGAGGGGCTGTGGAGAAAAGGCAACCCTCCTGCACCGTTGGCGGGAATGTAAACTGGTACAGCCACTATGGAGAACAGTTTGGAGATACCTTAGACATCTATACATAGAACTTCCATATGACCCCGCAATCCCACTCTTGGGCATCTATCCAGACAAAACTCGACTTAAAAGAGACACGTGCACCCGCATGTTCATGGCAGCACTCTTCACAATAGCCAGGAGATGGAAACCACCCAAATGTCCATCGACAGAGGATTGGATTCGGAAGATGTGGTATATATACACAATGGAATACTACTCAGCCATAAAAAAGAATGACATAACGCCATTTGCAGCAACATGGATGGAACTAGAGACTCTCATCCTGAGTGAAATGAGCCAGAAAGACAAAGACAAATATCTTATGATATCACTTATAACTGGAATCTAATATCCAGCACAAATGAACATCTCCTCAGAAAAGAAAATCATGGACTTGGAGAAAAGACTTGTGGCTGCCTGATGGGAGGGGGAGGGGTGGGAGTGGGAGGGATCGGGAGCTTGGGCTAATCAGACACAACTTAGAATAGATTTACAAGGAGATCCTGCTGAATAGCATTGAGAACTTTGTCTAGATACTCATGTTGCAACAGAAGAAAGGCTGGGGGAAAAAATGTAATTGTAATGTATACATGTAAGGATAACCTGACCCCCTTGCTATACAGTGGGAAAATAAAAAAATTTAAAAAAAAGAAGTTCCCAGACAATTTGGCAATATTAAAAACAATCCCTCATGCTCGGGAAGCGGGTAGGGGTGGTGTTATAAAGACCCCTTGAGGGCAGAAATAGAATTACACAGCCATGGCTGTGGCAGAAGAGTAAAATGAGGTCTTGGCTAGGGTGGAATCACTGGCCTGTCTGTAGTTCCCCAGGGCACAGGTGCCTTTTAAAATTCTTTTGGAGATGTAGGTCAGCCTGTGACATGGTCTGTAAACATGCATTATTATTATGATCTTGCTTATGTATCTGGTTGCCCATGTCTTCTAGCAGATTCTATCCCCAATGGAAGCAAAATTATTTGAACTAAGATTTTCTTGGTCATCAAAAGGTGATAGCACAGTGCCAACTATTCTAATAAAAGAAGAACCACTTTTTGAAGCATCAAAAAAAGAGAGAGACCAGAAAAATAAGGAAAAACTGGATAAGCTTTCTTCATCTTTTTAAAATTGAACTATAGTTAATTTGCAATGTCACATTACCTTTATATGTACTATATATAGCATGAAAAAATATTACTATACAGCAGAAATCATCACAACATTGTACATCAGCTATACATCAATAAAACTTTAATGATGAAAAATAAATAAATTAAAAATACAAACAAATAGTGAATATAACAAAACAGAAAAAGACCCCCAAGCATAGCAATCAAATTCATGGTTACCAAGGGGAGAGGAAGTGGGGAAGGAAAAGACAGAGATAAGGGATTAAGATGCAAAAACTGCTATGTATAAAATAATTGGAAAAATTGGAGAACATGCATATGATGAGTGTTTTCAGATATCTGATGATTGGCAGCAGAGGACCATGATCTGTGAGTAAAGGGATGCAATTACTGGTCCCTTATATAGGGTGATTGTGGAAGTATGGAGAACACAATAGTCATGTTGAGATGAAGATGCAAAATCAGATCCGGAAGAGCTGAGGTGCCTGGAATATACAGAGCTGAGTACTAGGTGGAGACACCTAAGCAGTCCAAGTGATTACATATCAGCATGAAGTTTGAGAAGTCAAGTGATTTCTAAACTGTACATATTAAGGTGAGATTCCAAAAGGCCAGGTCAAGAACAGCCACCAGGGAAAGAGGAACTACCAAGGATCTGCACATGAAAACTACCAGTTCACACAGGGCTGTGACACATTCAAACTCCATCAAATCTTAGGAGGAATCTCATTCAACATCTGAGACTTTCAATGGAGTCAGCAGAAGAGAGAAAAACTTGCCCCAGAGGAAAGAATCATTATACTCCACTCTAACAGAGCTAAACATTAACTCTCAAAAGATTAAGCTGATTTGCAAGTACATAAACTGCCTGCCAAGATAAAACTCAATAGTGTTTGAAGAAAGATAACACATCTGTACTCAACTGAAAAATGTCCACAATGTCCATCCAACATCCAAAGAAATATCTATTTGTGGTTTGAAGAAGCAAGAGGTTACTCACAAGCATGAGAAAAATAAATCATCATTTCTAGACTAACTTTACATTTTTCATTTTTTAAAAGCAAATAGACACTACAAGAAAATAAAATAGTGAATTTGCACACAAAGACAATAGAAACTAACCGTACATATGTGCCAAGAGACTTAAGATGTTTTTCTTAATTTAGAAATTTAAAAGACCTAAGGCAAATATACCAAACACACAAAAAAGGTAAGAATGAATACAGACTTTATGGAAAAAATGGTGTGAGCCAGAAGAAAATGAAACAATATATTTAAGGCCACACACACACACACACACACACACACACACACACACACCTACACACAAACTAAAATACTTGGTCAGGCCAAAACAATTTTAAAACTGAAAGTAATTCAGGATTTCCTGAACTTTCTGGCAATGATCCAACTAAGCTTGATTACCCCACAGTTAAAAGCTAATATCTTATTATATTCCAAAAATGATACATAAAAATCTTATCCACAAAACATAAACAAACACAAAGATTTTGAAACCAAAGTTGTGGTTACCAAACAAGAAACATTGTGGGGAGGGGAGGATAAAAATGGACGTTGGGATTGGCACACACACAGTATAGAAAGTTGATAAGTAAGAAGAACCTACTGCATAGCACTGGAAAATGTATTCATCACTCTCTGAAAGCCTATACAGGGAAAGAATTGCAAAATAATATATGAATATGTGTATGCCAGGTTAATTTACATATCCTGTACACCTGAAAGTAACACAACTTTGTAAGTCAACTGTACTCCAATAAAATGTATTTTTAGGTGGAAAAAACAACTTGAAAGTACTGCAAAGAGACTAAAATCAGATGCTGAAAAGCATTAGAAGCTCACGAAATGGGCAATTTTCCCATTTTATAACTTCTATTTTGAAGAAAGGCCCCAATCTACAATGTTCAAATAGAAATCTTGAAAATAACCCAAGTTTTCTGATCTAAAGAACAAGAAAGACAGAGTTTGAGACAATAGTCAAAGGAAATTTGGGGTTTCTTAGCAGAAAGGAACCAGCCAGTGAAAGCTGGACCCATGTTCTTTGTACCAACTCTGTCCACGTCACTGAGCCTGAACCATGCTGGTGTGAGAAAGATTCCAGTATCCAAGAGAAAGCTAAAAAATGAACTCATATTTATGTTAGTTTGCAGAGTTTTGCAGTTTTATAAAACCCTTGTTAATTGCCTGCTAAATATATTTTAAAAAAGAATAAAATCATCTCTCTTAAAAGAAATATAATATTCAGATATGTTTATAGCTTAATATCACAATATCAAACCAAGATAGAATGCAAAGTTCCTCAACACATGAGTGTACCAGAAAATCATTGTGCCATAATTGAAGTGATAACAAAGAGTGGTTCTGAGTTCCGCTCCCTCCTCAGCTTTTTAGGGTGCTAGTCTGTGTACCTTGGGTTGTGACTTTATTAGCTTTACTAGCTGTACTGCCTCTACTGCCACTTGATCCTCTCCATCTGTTTTGTGCATGTGGCACACTTAGGTAAGAGAGAGTTTTTGGCCTATCCACTGGTAGCACAACTCTGTTTTGTATCACTGCAGGACGTTGAATCAAAGAATTAAACAGAAATATCAAAACAATAAAACTACTAGGAGAAAATCTGAAAAAGCAGTTTTATCTAAAACATAAAAATTAAAAAAAAACAGTAAAATGACAAAAACTAAAGTGGGTAAAATGTACACACTTGAAACTAGCTAATAAGTTACTGTGAGGTGCAATGGGTTAAGAATCTGGAATTTCTTATTAGAAAAGGAATGAAAAAAATACAATACCTTTTAAAATTGCACCTCACAAAATCAAATACCTCAGAATACACCCGACCAAGGAGGTAAATGACCTATATGCCGAGAACTATAAAACTTTAATCCAAGAAATCAAAGAAGATGTAAAGAAATGGAAAGATATTCCATGTTCCTGGGTTGGGAAAATCAATACTGTAAAAATGGCCATACGACCCAAAGCAATCTACAGATTCAATGCAATCCCTATCAAAGTACCCATGACATTTTTCACAGAACTAGAACAAATAATCCAAACATTTGTATGGAACCACAAAAGACCCAGAATCGCCAAAGCAATCCTGAGAAACAAAAACCAAGCAGAGGGCATAACTCTCCCAGACTTCAAGAAATATTACAATGCCACAGTCATCAAAATAGTGTGGTACTGGTGTCAAAACAGACAGACAGACCCATGGAACAGAATAGAGAACCCGGAAATAAACCCTGACACCTATGGTCAATTAATCTTTGACAAGGGAGGCAAGAACATAAAATGGGAAAAAGAAAGTCTATTCAGCAAGCATTGCTGGGAAACCTGGACAGCTGCATGCAAAGCAATGAAACTAGAACACACCCTCACACCATGCACAAAAATAAACTCAAAATGCCTGAAAGACAAATATACGACAGGACACCATCAAACTCCTAGAAGAGAATATAAGCAAAACACTCTCTGACATCAACCTCATGAATATTTTCTCAGGTCAGTCTCCCAAAGCAATAGAAATTAGAGCAAAAATAAACCCATGGGACCTCGTCAAACTGAAGAGCTTTTGCACAGCAAAGGAAACCCAAAAGAAAACAAAAAGACAACTTTCAGAATGGGAGAAAATAGTTTCAAACCATGCAATGGACAAGGGCTTAATCTTTAGGATATACAAGCAATTTATACAACTCAACAGCAAAAAATCCAATCAATCAATGGAAAAATGGGAAAAAGACCTGAATAGACATTTCTCCAAGGAAGATATACAGATGCCCAACAAACACATGAAAAAATGCTCAACATCCCTGATTATAAGAGAAATGCAAATCAAAACTACCGTGAGATATATACCACCTCATACCAGTCAGAATGACCATCATTAATAAATCCACAAATAACAAGTGCTGGAGGGGCTGTGGAGAAAAGGCAACCCTCCTGCACTGTTGGTGGGAGTGGAAACTGGTACAGCCACTATGGAGAACAGTTTGGAGATACCTTAGAAATCTATCCATAGAACTTCCATATGACCCCGCAATCCCACTCTTGGGTATCTATCCGGACAAAACTCTACCTAAAAGAGACACATGCACCCGCATGTTCATGGCAGCACTATTCACAATAGCCAGGGCATGGAAACCACCCAAATGTCCATCGACAGAGGATTGGATTCGGAAGAGTGTTATATATACACAATGGAATACTACTCAGCCATAAAAAAGAATGACATCATGCCATGTGCAGCAACATGGATGTAACTAGAGACTCTCATACTGAGTGAAATGAGTCAGAAAGACAAGATAAATACCGTATGATATCACTTATAACTGGAATCTAATATGCAGCACAAATCATCATCTCCACAGAAGAAACAGTCATGGATTTGGAAAATAGACTTGTGGCTGCCTAGGGAGAGAGGGAGGGAGTGGGAGGGATCGGGAGCTTGGGCTTATCAGACACAACTTAGAATAGATTTACAAGGAGATCCTGCTGAGTAGCATTGAGAACTATGTCTGGATACTCATATTGCAACAGAACAAAGGGTGGGGGTAAAAATGTATACATGTAAGGATAACTTGATCCCCATGCTGTACAGTGGGAAAAAATAAAAAAAAAATAGAAGAAAAAAAAGAAAGTGTGTTTCCATGGACAAGTTTGGTTTTCAGAGAAAACATTTTATTTCCAAAACTGAATTTTAGGCTTACACACAACTGTGATTAAGAAAATAATTTTTATGAGAAAAAAATGACATGTCCCCCAGGAAGCATTGGTGGTAAACCATTCAGGGAAACGAGGCAAAAAGCCAGCATGTGGAGAATATAAAGAAGTCCCATTTTTGATTCAAATATCATGCCCATCCATTTCTACTATCCCTGAATCACTAGACACTTCCAGATAAAACCACTGAAAATGTGAGATTTAAACTTATTATAAACAGTTAATGTTTTCATGTTTCATGTTGACTTGTATTTTGTAGTGTCCTATAAGCACAATTTATCTCTTCACAAATGTTTCATTGTTTATTTCAAGTAATTTTCCAATTTATCACAATCTTTTAAATTATTACAGTTATTTGTATTGATAGCATGAATATATTTTTCATTTGCCAAAAATATCAGTCAATATTTTTGTTATTTCTGGCTTTGAGAAAGAAAAGTCAGAAGGATATAATGTCTATTATTCATAGGAAAGGTTAAATACACCTGTAAGAAAATATTTTACTAATTAGGAAAATAACTATAGGTTTTTCAAGACAAATTTTTCTATTAAAGAACTTTGAATATTTCTAAATATGCATATCAAAATGAGACAATGAATTTTTTAGGAAAAGGATGCTTTCCCCCCAGAAGTTATATACAATCAGAAATATATCAGTCCATTCATAAAATAAGCTGAATATTTTGTAAAGCATACATGGTAATTTGTCTCATATAAAAAGCTCAGAACTTTTTTTTATTGTCTGATGAACAATTTTACTGTCTTAAAAATGTTTAACAGGTTGTCTGTATCCGTATTCAAAAAAGGTTGATACATTGGCATTTGGTTAATGTATGTCATGTCTATTTTTTATACTTCTGTCTCCATTTTTTTCATTTCCTTTGTTCTTTGTAATTTTGTTTTGGTTGTTAAAGAACAAGACTGCTTTATCCTGTAGAGTTTCCTATTATCTATATGTTAAGACTTGCATCCCTGTGAGGTTGTTGAATAATTTCCCCTGTTTAATGAGGGCTGATAAGATACTGGTTAGTTTTTTTGCTTGTTTCTTTGTTTTAGTGAGAGTACTTTATAGATATTATTGTATGCTTCCATCATGGATAAATAATGTCTGATTATCTATCATTTTATGATGTCAGCAGCCATTGATAGATCCATTGCTTAGATCCATTAATTCATCAGGTCTGCAAAAATTGTTGTATTTTTTTCCTTAGTGGATTTTATTACATTTACAGGTGGACAATAATCATGACAACCAAACCCTAAAGAACATTTTTGAAGTGATCACGATGGTGCACCAATGATTCATCCATTTGAACAGATTAGATTTATGATGTGTCTATTTATCCAGTAATGAACCTGCAGGTGTTTGCTGAGAAAGAGTGGCACATTCAGTAGATGTTAAAGCACATTAAATGAATTTGTGATTAAAATAAATTTGTAAATGTCCTATTACTGATTTCACTAGTGGAGAATTAACTGAGTTTTGATATAGATTCAATTTGCCAAGGGGATTGACCAAGCAATGTAATGGGTTTTTTTAAAAAAAATCTTCCTAAAGTTTATTCAACAACTGTTTTTAAAAGTTGGTGACTATAATAATGAATCAAGGTAAATGATGTAAAAATGATGAAATAAGGCCAACTTTGAGTATATCACTGTATCATGAACAGTCTAACAAAATCCTGCTGACTATAAACAGAATGAGTTACTATACTTATAGCTCACATATTTGTGTAAAATTGTATTCTATGTTGGCACCCCAAGTTTCAGTGGGATGGTACAAGGAGGTGGGGCCTTTGGTAACCAATTAGTTTCTGAGGGTGGAGTCCCTCCAGGAGGAAGCAAGCTCTACTCTTTTCCTGTTTTATTGTGCAATGATGCATGAGAAAAATGACCCTGTGCGAATCAGAAACATGGCATTCATCAGAACCTGACTTTGTTGCACCTGATCCTTTAGAAATATGAAAAACAAATAATTGCTGTTTAAGCCACCTCTTTCAGAGTATTCTGTTGCAGCAGTCCAAACTCACTAAAGCAGCCACCCCTATGGATCTTGAGAGTAAGATTTCTTTCTTTTGTTACTTATCTGGTAGTAAAGAGTTGCAGATATTTCATGAAAAAAGCATGGCACTAGACAGAATTAAATTGGCAAGGAAAACTTTATTCAATACTTTGTGCTAAAGGTCAAGATTATTGCAAGGACAGAGATTGAACTCAGCTCCTCTGAAACATAAGGGGGGTGTTTGTAAACAGAGAGTGAACTAATTATAAAGTACTCCAAGTCCTTACCCTGAAGGGTGGGCTTCTGTGCTTACTATTTAGCAGTAATGGAAGTTAGGGTCTACCTTTGCATAGAGACTGGGATAAAGGTGCCTTATCTTTCTTGATTATTACTTTGAGGATGGAAGGCTCCCAGGTTTTTGAACAACGCATTCCTAGGTTGTAAAACTTTCACATATCCAAGGGACAGAGATGGAATTTATATTTTTGTTTTCTTATGTCACTGCTCCAAGAATAAGGTAATGAAGAAAGAAAAAAAGTTACCTGAAGTTTAGTTGAGCTGTGGGAGTATTAAGACCCTTTTCTTGCCTGTAAGTATTTGACAGTAAGGCAAAACCCAACAAAACTTAAATATGTTGACCTGATAATAGATGCACTGATGATCATTCTACCATTAGGACTATACATGAGGAACATATGTATTAATGAAGCGGCAAAAATAAAACCTAAACATTTCTCACCATACCTTATTAACACATAATAATTCTATAAAATGAGGAATAAGTACAATGCAATAATAACAACTCACAGCGTCTGGTGTTTTTCTACATGATAATCATAGTATATTTTCTGATGCTATCATAAGGTTAACAGTGTAAGTGGCTGGAAATAACATTTGGGCATGCCAGACTTTCTCTACTGGCTTGACATCCCACCCAGACACCAGATCCCTGAACACATTTACAAGGCCACTTATTTCTTATTCTCAAGCCTATTATCCAGTGCCAAGGTAAGGAGATTTTATCAAAATGTGGTGGCATATGCTGTATGGCATTAGGATGGTAACTAAATACATTCTAGAGTACCTGATATGACTTATTTCTCAGTCAACATATGTCCTATATAATATAATTTGCTGGCTGTGAGAGGTCTTAGTCTCAGTTTTGAGTCTAAAAATTATTATTTTTTGAGTCTAAAAATTATTATACTGTATGACACTGTATAAACTAATGCCTTTATGTATGAGTATCTTATACATAAAATTAACCATGGCACCTACATTCATACATGTTCTGAGAAATACATGATACTTTTGTATGAATGCTAATTACAGTTCCAGTGCATATTAGGTACTCAAAACATGAGCTCCCTAGCTAGTAATTGAAACAAGTGATAATAGTAGCAACAGTAATACTCAAAAACATCTCAAAATATTTCTTACACTGCACTTTGATATTGTGTTTAATTCCTTGACTGTCTTATTTCAAATATGTGACCTTTATGTGTAATATGGTTGGTTGAAGTCTTTGATGTCTTTATTCTATCTGTAACATTCCCTAATCTTGCATAATGTAATGAGAACCTGTTTTTCCTTCTTGACTAGCAAACACTATGCTTTTTTATTTTTATTACTCAAATGAATTTATCACATCTGTAGTTGTATAATGATCATAACAATCTGATTTCACAGGATTTCCATCCCACAGCCCAAGCACACCCCCCACCCCCAAACTGTCTCCTCCGGAGACCATAAGTTTTTCAATGTCTATGAGTCAGCATCTGTTCTGCAAAGAAGTTCAGTCTGTACTTTTTTCAAATTCCACACGTCAGTGAAAGCATTTGATGTTGGTGTCTCATTGTATGGCTGACTTCACTTAGCATGATAGTTTCCAGGTCCATCCATGTTGCAAAAACTGCCAATATTTCATTCTTTTTAATGGCTGACTAATATTCCATTGGGTATATGTACCACCTCTTCTTGATCCACTCCTCTGTTGATGGACATTTAGGTTGTTTCCATGTTTTGGCTATTGTAAATAGTGCTGCAATGAACAGTGGAGTACATGTGTCTTTGTGAGTTGTGGTTTTCTCTAGATAGATGCTGAGGAGTGGGATTGCTGGATCAGATGGTAGTTCTATGTTTAGTTTTCTGAGGAATCTCCATACTGTTTTCCACAGTGGTTGCACCAGTTTACAATCCCAACAACAGTGTACTAGTGTTCCTTTTTCTCCACACCGTCTCCAGCACTTATGGTTTGTAGACTTTTGGATGATGGCCATTCTGGCTGGTGTAAGGTGGCACCTCAGAGTGGTTTTGATTTTCATCTCGCTAATAGTGACGTTGAACATCCTTTCATGAGTTTCTTGGCCATCTGTATGTCTTTGGAGAACTGCCTGTTTACATCTTCTGCCCATTTTTTGATAGGCTTGTTTATTTGGTATGGAGCTGCAGAAGGTGTTTATAAATTTGGGAGATTAATCCCATGTCAGTCAATTCACTTGCAAAGATTTTCTCCCATTCTGTGGGTTGTCTTTTCATGTTGTTTCATGTTGTTTAGGGTTTCCTTTGGGACTGCTTCTGGTCCTCAGAATATTAGGCCTCCAAACTCAGCTTAGAAAAGTACTTTCATTACCACTGTATAGGAGCTAAATAGACATGGAGCTCAGAGATTCTCAACCAGGGATGATTTTCCCTCCAGGGACATGGGTCTGGAGACATTTTGGTTGTCATGCCTGGGGTGGGGTGGTACAGGCATCTAGTGGGCAGGGCCAGGGATGTTGCTAAACTTCCCACAATACACACAACAGCCCTCCACAAAGAATGATCCAGTCCAACAGTTGTTACATGGTTGAAAAACCCTCATCTAACCGAACTCTCTTTTTTTTTCTTTCTATTTTAAGGGCTGTACCCATGGCATATAGAAGTTCCCAGGCTAGGGATCAAATCAGAGCTACAGCTGCCAGCCTATACCACAGCCACAGCCACACAAGATCTGAGACAAGTTTGCAACCTACACCACAGCTCATGGCAACACAGGATCCTTAACCCACTGACTGAGGCCAGGGATCAAACCTGTGTTCTCATGGATCCTAGTCAAGCTTGTTAGCACTGAGCCATGATGGGAACTCCCTGAACCCTCTTACAACACACAGCCTTGACTTTCCAAGGTGGCTGTCTGAGGTCCTTGCCTTTTGTCTTAGAGACATATTTTGCTCTGAATGAAATCATGGGTGAGGCCAGGGGATGGCTGGCCAATCTCAGCCCCTGCCTGGTTCAGGAACACAGTGAATGGTGGTACAGAGAAGGTGCAGCGTTTTCAGGAGAGAGGAGACACAGGACAGAATGTGCAGCCAAGCTCTGGCGAGGAGGAGAAAAGCTGTGAGCTGCTTCAGTTTCCTAGTGAAGGTAATGCAACCTAGAAGCAATGACTTCATTTTCAAACAGAACTTGCATCCTATGAGGAAGAAAAAAAGCCTCCCAGTGCCTGTGCAAGTAGCCTTCCAGAAGTTCTAAGCATCTATGACCCCAAACTATGCTAACGGGTGCTCTGGAGGAAGCTCTAGGTGTAACGTGGATAAAGTGTGGAATAGTCCACGACTTTTACATCTTAAAAGCTTACAGATTCCAGAAATGAAACCAGTTCATGCATAAAATATCTGCTCTCAGAGCATGGTCATTTTCAGGCTTGCCCTTGTGTGGGAATCTGGGTTATATAGCACTGTGGTTAGACCAGAACATCCTCCACCATGTGGACAGAGGCACCTCTATTTATAGCTCTCCTCATGGTGACTTACAGCATGTGCATCAGTCTCTGTGTGAATTCTGAGCTCCCAAATGCCTAAGGAGATATGCTAAACCCTTTTCCCCGTGGCATTCTTCCAGACAGAATTTAAGAGACATCAGAGGATGGCACATTTATACTGAGTTTGCAGTTTCCTAAATGTGAAGATGAATAGCTCTCAGTTGAGGAGCACAGGTCAGATAGGAGCTTGAAATTGAGTATTTGAGCTGACACAGGAGAGAAACACTGAGAGTGGCTTTGTGAAGTTTGCTGCACCTCTAAGCTTCCTAAGACCCTGTGATTAGAAATAGATTGAGGTCACAGAGTGTGGTCCTATTTGAATTAATGAAAAAGCAAAATTGTGCAGAATGCTGGTTTCTGTACTGTGTGTCCGGCTGCTGGGTTCTGTGTAGGGGAGGGGGCTCCTTCCCAGGCCTCCTTCTCTCTGGTAATTTGAGATCCCAAATAAGATTTTTTTGGTGGAGTAAAAGACAAAATGATACTGCTATTACTTCAAAGTGGGGGGAGGGGACTGTCAATGAGAAGACTGAAGTGAACAATTTAAAAAGAAAATCTCAATTTGTTTACTCCTGAATGCTGGAGAGGCTTGGAGAGTGGGGACTGGGTGGACCTTGCTTCAGAGAGAACTTAGTCGAAACCTAAGCACCCATTCACTAGTCCTGAGACCGTAACCCGTCTGAGCTTCTTCCCTCACCTTCAGTGGAGAGAGAAATTCATACCTTCCAGGGGCCTGTGAGGACCATGGGCAATTACACCCAGAGCTCCCCTGGATGTGGCTGTGGATGGTCCAGACAAGGGGCCTACCTCAATGCACAAAGGAAGCAAGTGAGGGGAGGTCTTGGTTCCCTACCTTGGGTTCCTTTTGATGGTTTAAGACCCGGATCATTTAGAGTTCTTTGATAACAAGTAACAGAAACCAGCTCTGCTATTTTAAGCAGCAAAGGGATTTCCTAGAAAGCCGCTGGGTGGCTGGTACACAGAAGGGACAGGAATGCTGGGGACTGAGGCTCAGCCACAAGAAAGAAAGCAGAGAAGCCCTCAGAACACAGCTGAGCTGAGAGTTGCTGGGCACTGGCATGTGTTTTACTTTCTTGATCTCAGGCCCTCCAGCTTCGTCTGGATCACCAGCCTGCTTCTTGTGGGAAGGCAGGGCACCTTCACTGAGATGCCCTAAACCTGAGCACAGGGAGGGTGGTGATGTCCCCCAGGAAATCCACATGTCAGGAGCCAAAATGCTAAATGTCTGTTGCAGGCCTCCTGTGATGTGAGCCTCTTGCCCACCCCATGTGCCCAATGCCACCCTCCTCCCTCAGGTTTTCCTACTGAAGCCTCCATCCTCTGTCATCTGGGTAAGAAATTATTGTCACTTCCCAGTCAGCTGCTCCAGCTTGTTTATCTGAAGTCAGGATTTTGCAGAAGCTTCGGCTGCCACTGCAAATCTTCCTGTCATCAGGCAGGCAGGCAGGCAGCAAGTGGCATCTGCTACCATCTTAGGGAGTTTGAGCCTTTCTAATGATGCACTCCAAAACTTGGTCTTAGATCTCAAAAGTTTCCAAGTTAACGAATAGCCAGTGTCCCCAGAACAACATGAGCAAACATTCAATTCTAGTGCCTTCCCGAGGCAGGGCCTGCATGTGTAGGTTTGAGTAAAGGCTGAATAAATGATCAGCATGTGTTATCTCATGCCAGTGCTCCAGCTCCTGACTTGTTCCCCTGTGTGATGGCTTCTTTAGTATTCTGTGGGGAAATTCCTGTTTCAAAAGTATCTTATTCTGAAAGATGATATAAGAAATCTAGGGAAGAAAAAAGAATACAAGCATATGGGCTAATTTAAAAAAAAAACCTGGTGAAACTAAGAGAAAAAAACAGCTTTGAGAGTTTCAGGCTTATGAAATATTTATCCAGTGGCAAAGAAGACACTGAAGTCAGAAAGGAACTTTGCAAAGTAATTCCTTTTGATCCCAGAAAAATGCATTCAAAGCCCTCCAGGTAAATATCATCTTTGATAGGTGGGAGGTGAATTACAAAGTGACATTATGCTTTTAAAGGCAACAAGGAATGAATCAAAGTCAGCAACTTGTCCAAGCCCTGTCAACCATGTTCCTGTGTGAAAGTTTCTAGATGATGCTCCTTGAGTGCAGGGCGGAGTTGTGAATAGGGAAGATGAGATATGATCAAATGGCAGATGAGAAAAGCCACAGGCAGCAAAACCAGAGTGGATTTTCCTTCTCCTTAAGGTGACTTTAAATAATGCACATGTATTTAAAAATAGAGTATGTGCAGCTAATTTTGATAAAGATCTTTAAATGACATTAAAATGGAAATACACTCAAACTAGGCATCTCCTGGGAAAATGTCACTAGTTATGTTACATTGGTTTTCCATTTTGTTCCAGTGCTCTTGTGAAAATATCTTTATCTTCAGTACTCCCAGAGTGGAAAGAAGAAATTTCAGGGAGAGGAGGAGTGATTTTTTGGTTTTTCAATGAATTCTCCAGGGAGAGTTTGCTCCGTGCCACATACATACAAGCTGTCCCAAGGACTGCATTTATCCAGCGCTGCCTCCAGGGGTGTGCGTTTGCACACATTCTTTTACTTTTAGATTTTAAGTCTCTGTCACTACAGGCCAGGGCCCACTCCCAGGCTAATTAACTATTAAGAAAGTAACACCACTGACCAAAGAATCCTGTAAAGATGATCTCGGTTCCCGGGTAATACAGGCTCATCCCTCCTAAGACTTGGTTTTCCTGGGTCCACACTGACTCAGCTGTAGATGATGTGATGACTGCAGAGGATGGGAAGCTCGTCATGGGGCCAATCTCAGGTTGGTGCAAGCAACCAGCCTTTCTGGGAAGGATGATGCACTGGCACCATTTCATTCCCCTGAATGTCAACTTCGGTGCTAGTGGGAACAGGCTCCCTATTTGAGAGCTGTTATGAGAAGAGGATATTTTTATAAACTCCTCATATGGAAAAATAGACAAATGTGAATCTGTCCCTTTGCTTTCATAAAAATCCTGAAACAACTTCTTATAACCCAAATGTCATTTCTGAAACACTATTTCTGGAAGCTTCCTATTGAAATCTTGGGACACTATTTGAAAAAATAAATTAAAAACATTCCTTCTTGTCCTTAGCTCATAAGTAAAATTTTACCATCATTTCTCAAAGAAAAGCCTGGAATTGGTCTTTTTCCCCTGTTGGATTATGAGCAGCAGGGAAGGTGAGCAAAGAGTCATCACAGTAATAAAGGTCAGGTCATCCCCCAGAAAGGCCACAGCTTATCTCAGACTCTGTGACTGGAAAAGGGTGGATGTTGAGGGCAAGCTTTGGAAGAGCTGGAAACAAAGCAGAAGGTGTTATCTTTGGGATTATCTGACGGGGATGAGCCTCACTGCCCATTGAAGTGGGTGGGGCAGTAGGGAAGATTCAAGCCTGCAACACAAGCTACCCAAAGCCAGTGAGAACCAGGCTGGGAGCAGATGAGCTCCTAGAAGCCCTCCCAGGAGCTTCCAGTGGAGGAGTGGGACAGCAGGACTAGAATGGCAGAGAGGTCAGGCAAGGGCCCACTGAGGAGGTGACTCCCCAGGGAACTAGGAAGGTTTCTCAGGTTGAGTCTCAAACATCCCACAGTGGTCTGGTTTTGGCTAGGGCTGCCTGGTGGCTATGAACTCCTGGCACCTGTGATCTCAGCAAGTACAGACAAGGGGCTCAGCAGCCAAGCAAAAGCCAAAAGGAAGTGGGGGCTTTGCTCAGAAACAGTGAGAGGGATGAGCAGGGATGGGGTGGGGCATCCACAGTGCCCCCCGACCTGCACCACAGGCTGAGAAGCCCCCAGCAGAAGACCATGCCCTTGAGCTCAGCGTTCTCTCAGAAAAGCTCCAGGTGCTGAGCACCTTCTGGCTGAGCTCACCTCTCACAGGGGGACATGCTGAGGCTGGGTGGTCAAGCCATTTACCCAAAGGCACTAAACACCAGAGGGGCTTACTCCAAAGCCACTTCCTGGCATCCCATCCCCCTGCCTTTCAACTTCAGCTGAAAGTCCTTAAAGGCCATTTGTTGGAACCCATTTTCTCTCTGAGATTAAAGAGACTCCCTTGCTCGGCCTGCCACTTTGCATGCTTTGTGGAATCCTGGCTTATTTGTCTGACTACACTCTTCTCTTCCACAAGGAAGACAGGCCATGCCCCCGCCCCCAGCAGATGTGACGGTATTGCTAAGTGACAGAGAGGAGTAATTAGCACCCCAGCCCCACT
This sequence comes from Phacochoerus africanus, assembly GCF_016906955.1. Classification (NCBI taxonomy): domain Eukaryota; kingdom Metazoa; phylum Chordata; class Mammalia; order Artiodactyla; family Suidae; genus Phacochoerus; species Phacochoerus africanus. The sequence goes on along the minus strand of NW_025927463.1, from coordinate 10,718 downwards.
GACTGCAAACTGTGTGCAGCGGTTCCCATGTTCCCTGTCAAATGGGCTCCGAGGCACATGGATAATTCATGGTTACAGCCTGCACGCCTGCAGAGAGATTCTGCTTGTGCTGCCACTGGAGAAAGAAGCTCGACTTACAGGGAAGGTGGTTTGTCTTTTGAGAGAAGGCCTCCATACACAGAGCTAACTGGCTGATGAGCAGCTCCAGGGGGCTCTTTGGAACACTCAGGGATGCCGCTTCAACTGCCCAAAGCAGAAGCCTGAGGAGGGCTGAGTTGGTTTGGGGTTCCCCTCGAAGGCCCTGCTTGTAGGTTTATTCATTCACTCAGCGAGTCTTTATAGAGCACCACTGAATGAATGAATGAATAAGCCCAGGGCTCTGTCCCTGGTCCTCTGCAAGGACAAGCAGATTGCTGGTGGCTTCCCTTGTCACTGTGATGCACGGGGCAGCCCATGAAGTCAGCTGCACACAGGCTTTCCCCTCATTTCAAATTCAGGATGGAACTATTTCCTAGTATCAGGGGCTGACTTACTAACACACTTTCCAAAATAGGGTCTCAGAAAAGTGGCCAAGCTCTTCCCATGTGTGTGTGTTTCTTTGTGCATGCGTGTGTACACGAGTATATGCATGCTTGTGTATGTGTCCATATGTGTGTGCATGAACAAGTGTGTATGTGTGTGTATATGTGATCTTCTGTCCATGTGTGTGTTCACACGAGCATGAAAATATGTAGGCTCATGTGTAAACATCTATGCGTGCATTCAAGTGTATGCATGAACACGGGAATTATGCACAGGGGTGCACATGGCATGTATGTGTGTGTGTGTGTGTGTGTGAGAGAGAGAGAGAAGAGAGAAAGGAGTGTGTGTGTATGCATGCACAGAGGGCCGAAAATGTCCTTTCTGCTCACCAGTGTCCACACCTGAACTAGAGTCCCAACATGCTCCTGGAGTAACTCATTTTTCTAAATGCACTTCCTTCCTGCCTTCCCAGAAACATGGTGCCTTTGAGACTTTCCTACTCCCACACCTGGTCCAGCCACTTCTGCCAGGCTTCCTGGAAGCCTCGGTGTCTCCTCTGACTCCCCTCCTCTCTCAGATTCAAGTAATAGATGCTGAGCAACAGGGCCCTGCCTTCAAGGTCATTCTCCTCTCCTTCACATTGCTGCTGCTTCTAGCCTAGGTTAGCCCCTCACTCCTTTCTTTTTTAACCTTTTAATGAACTTACTTTGGATTTTAACTAAAAAATACATACAAAAAATAAAGAAATCATAAAAGAACTGCTTGATGTTTTCAAAAAGTAAACATGCATTCAATCACATCCAGGTCAGGAAGTAGACATGGCCACTCCCCTGATACCCCTCTCCCCAGGCACCAGACTCCTTCTCCCCAAAGATAACCCCAGCCAGCACTGAACACCCTGATCCACTTTGTTTCTGAAGTGTGTATAAAGGAAATCATACAGTAGGTTTGCTTTTGTGTGTGGCTTCTTTTGTTCCACATTCTGTTTGGGAGATCCATCCTTATTGCTTATAGCAGCATTTCCTTCCTTTTAATTGCTCTATAGTATTACACTGTGTACATATATACCAAATTTATTTATCCATTTTACTACTGATGGGCATTTGGACTGTCTCCAGATTTTGACTATTTTGAATAATATTTCGATGCATGAGTATCCTTACAGATTTCTTTTGGTAAACACACATACACATTTCTGTAGGGTATAAACCCAGGAGTGGAACTCTGGGCTCCCTCATTATGCTTTTCATGGATGCCTGTAGCAGTTGGGACCATGTTTGCCTTGTTCTGGCCCAGCCTGGAGTCCTCCTGCCACAGGCACATCTGCAAGAGGCCCAGCTCAGTTCCAGTCAGCAGCTCTCAAAGGTTCTACCACCTGTGCTTTGCAGGGCATGTTTCATGCAGCCAACTGAAACACAGGGCCACAGGCTCCTCCCATGTGGATTCACACCTCTTGCATTGTGATACTATAGCCCATCCCCCTTTCTCAACCCTTTGCATCTGGGCTGGCCTCCTGATCGGTTTTGACCAACAAAATGTGATGGAACTGACCATAGACTGAGGGCTCAGGATGCTGCCACTTCCCTTCTCTCCCTGGAGCCCTGAAAACAACCAACCTGCCATGGAGAAGTCAAGGAAGACAGGCCACATGGCAGGAAGAAGTCAAGGTGTCCCAGCTAAACCCAGCCATGACCAAGCCACCAGTGGGCTCACAGAATCATGAGAGAGAGGTGGATGTGATGAGCTGTAAGTGCTCCCGGGTTGGTGATGCAGCAGGAGGTTGGCTGGGGAGCCTGTGCCCCTGCCCTTCTCCTTGTGCTCATTGTATGTGACAGCCCTCACCCTCTCCCTGCCTTTCCGGTCCCTCTCCTGCCCTCCAGTCTCTTTTCTGGTCCCTCCAGCCTTGGCCTTCCTCCTGCTTCTCTGTCTGAGGACATCTCCTCCTCACTGGGACACTTTGCATTGCTCTTCACTTCTCTTGGGCCACCTCTTCTGTGGTACCTTGTGTCTTAATTACTATTTCTTCCCAAGAGCTGTCCTCTCCAGTACAGGACCGTTGACACCATTCCTGCCCCTGCCATGTCTGACCACAAAGATGCTCATCTTCTCGTGGAAGGGCCCCTCAGGACACCTCACAGACATCATCTCATTCACTGTGGTCCTCCCTCTGAGGAAGTCCCATCACCCTCCTGAGTGGTTTAGAAGACCGAGGCCACACCTGATAATGTGAAGGTGAGATGTGGACTTGGATCCAGGTGTAATTCCTACAGCTGTGGCCTTTCCACCTGCTTCACTGCCTTTCTCTGCATGGCATCCTGCCAGGTACAGAGGGCACACTCAAATCTCTCCTGAGTATAAACAAATCTGAGTTATTGAGCCTCTAAAGGCTAATGTGTTACTCTTTTTAGGTAGGGTGAGATTCAAGCCAACAAAGGAAAACAAGAGTAGAAAACGAAGTGGTTTCCCAGTAAAAACAGCCTGACAGGAAACACACACTGCACTGTTTTCCAGCTAAACTAGGGGCTCAGGCCACTTCCCTGTCACCCAGCACTGAGCTGGTGCTCCATAATGCACTCCCTACATTCTTTAGTTGGCTAACCCACAAGGTTATGCTGGTGTCATCGCTTTACACACAAGGAAACCAAGGCTCAGGGTAGTGAAGCTGCCCTGGGCCCCATAATCAGGAAAGGCAGAACTGGTGTTCCTTCCAGGCCTCCCTTGGGCTCTCCATTTATTAACAAACCTATATTGAGCTGATCCTATGTGCTAACTTCAGAGACAATGGGATCAATGCAGTATGAATGCCTCCATTCTTTCTGAGGTGATAACATTTCCTGCTAGGCTGGGTTTTCTAGTTCTAAAATCAGCTTCATCTGCAGTCAGGCCTTCACTGTGTAATGTGAGTAAGAGATGATGAGCTGAAGGTGTTAGGGATTATTTCTTAGACTTATAGCCTGTTAATGAGTTGGTATAATTTGGAGACTTACTTGTAAGCTTATTGTAAAGTTTACAAGATAAAAACTGATTGTTGTAACATATTTCCAACTCTTTCCTTTCTGTCTTATCACCCCCACATAAATCTGATGCCTGAATTTCCAGAGGTTGTGAGAAAATGCCTCTTTTCTTTTTCAGCATTGTTTCAAGATTATTTAACCACAAAGAGGTATCAAGTAAATATCACCTAACAGAAAAGAAGATGTGGTATGTACACAGACACACACACACACAGACACACACACACACAGACACACACACACAATGGAATATTAGTTATGAAAAAGAATGAAATTATACCATTGCAGCAACATAGACAGACCTAGAGATTTATCATACTAAGTAAAGTAAGTCAAACAGAGAAAGACAAATATATGATATAACTTATATGTGGAATCTTAAAAATGATAAATATAAACTCATTTATAAAACAGAAATAGGTGCACAGACATAGAAAATGAATGTATGGTTACCAAGAGGAAGATGGAGAAGGGATAAATTAAATTTGGGATTAACAGATACACACTACTATATACATAATAGATAAATGACAATGTCCTATTGTAATAATCCACAATGGAAAAGAATATGAAAAAGAACACACATACACACATACAAATGTATATATAGATGTTTATATATATATATATATATATATATATATATATATAAACTGAATCACCTTGCTGTACAGCTGAAACTAACACAACATTGTAAATCAACTACACTTCAAAAAGATTATAAGGTAAATTTTGGTGAAGTGATAATTCATAGCACAGTTATTTTATCATTGGAAAGGCTTTATCTTTGTATTCTTTTTGAGATAGGCATTGATAAGGAAAAAAAGGCAGTAAAACATTTCTCCTTAAGATTTTGCTTGGTTGTGTAACATGGGTCACATTCTCAATGAGTCTAAATAAAATTTCCTCCACTTAATGTTCTTCCTCATTGGTTGTTATTTGGAAGAATAATGATGAGAATTTGAGAAGTCTTTCAGGTGGAACTTAAGAAATCACATCTAATTTTTATGAAGTAGAAAGGCTTGAATTGGAATTTCCAAAGTCAGAGTGTAGGGGAATGTAGAAACTGGTTCTGGGCACTGCTCAACCTGATATAAATCAAACTGGATGCTCTGCTTTAATTGCACATTCCATCAGGATGCACACTGAACGCAGAATACTGTGAATGCTTTGCCCCACTTGCTGACATGAACAATGCCTTTCATTTATTTTAAAGATTCCAAAATTCACTGCATGGAACTGGTACTTATTTGTGTTGCCCACTACACCACTTATTATGCATTTTCTAGCTCAATGTAAAAAGGCTGAGCCCTTAAGTCATGGGTTCAAATTCTGGTTCAGTTCTTTAAAAGCCCTGTGGCTTATGGACCTTGGAGTGCCTCATTTTCATCATCTGTCAAGTGGGAGTTATAAAGAAAAAGATAATTTTTGGAACACCCCGGCATCATGCCCAGCCCTAAGCAGGACCTGAATCAAATTGCTATTATTATTTCTACTGTCAGGATTATTTGCAATTTTACTCCTACATAAGACTAGATTTACATAGGGCAAAGAAAAAGTGGGCCGCAAAATGCTGGACGTGAGGGGGACTGATCAGTGGATGGACATGAACATTTGGAAAATTACCCCTCAGAGAAGTTGCCATTTGCAGAGGAACTCCTTGAGGAGTGGGTGGCATTCCTCAGACAAGCAGAGGAGGTGGGGACTAAAATCACCTCATACTGTGGGTCCCCAGACAAAGCAGGGGAGATGTTAGCAGATTTGTATATGCTCTCATCTGTATTTCTCTATTGTGCAGGATGGCTGATTTGTCTAAATGGGTGTTTGTACTGTTTCTGGAGTCACCCTGCATTTTGGTATGTCTTTCCAGTTGTTTGTGTTCAGGATACAGGGACCTAGTTCCAAGAGGAAATACTATATACTGGCTACTGGTTCAGGACACGCCAGTGCCTGCCACACACTGGAGAATGGACAGTCAGAGCCACTTGGGGTGACCTGAGATGAAGGAGAAAGAGCACAGGTTGTGGGTGCAGATAAGGGTCGTGGTGCTCGGGTCCTGTTCTGGGGGTTGGGGGTGGTGCTACCTTCAGAGTCTGTTTGTTATTCACAGAGGAAAGCAAATTTTGCAGAAACAAGATAAATGTTCCATGCAACTGCACAAGTTTTCTTGTTCAATTAAAAACAGGAAGAGTGTAGCAGCAGCGTAAATATTTTCTGCTTCCTTGTGCCACCTCCAGCAAAAAAAGAAGGGAAAAAAGCCAGTGGAGAAGATGAAAAGTGGGGCGGGGGTTGAAAATCCTGACTCAGGTGAAGCTAGGTTCATTGGCTTCACAAATCAGCAGACTCTGTACATACACAACTTGGATGGCTGCCAGGAGAGGCATGATGGTGGTAAAACCACTTTTGAGTGTTGTCTGTCACAGCATCTAAGAGCATCTTGGTGCCTCTGCCTTTGTTGTGCTGTTAAAAGGTGAGAAAACCATGGTGAAAATGACTAGCGCCCAGCACTGTGCGCATTAGGACTTGTGCAGCCTGGACCTGTCCTCAGGCAATTCAGACAGTAAACAAATGCAAGCATCCCCCCAACCCACAGGTGAGGTCTTCCTCGGGAACATCCTGGAGGTGTCCCGTGCCCTCCACCTTGCACAGGAATATGTGTCAGTCAAGGCAGTTCAAGCAGAGAGGGAACTAGGTGCTTATGGAATTTCTAGCAGGGCTGAGATGTGTGCAAGATCTAGGGAGGAGCTGCTGCCCAGAAACCAGGAAACTGGAGGAACCCGCTGGAATCTGCTGCCTGCTGCCTGGAGCAGGAGAAAGGCTGCGCGATGCTTATTTTTTGCCTCCCTCATCTCATTAAGCACCTCTCATAGGTGGAATTAAGCCAGATTCCTGCTTGAAAGGGATTCTGGAAAATGCCATTCCCAGGCTTCACCAGCACAGGTGAATGCGGTGGTGCTGAATGCCAACAGTCCATAGCTGGCAGTCACATGTATGGTCACTCAGCATCCAAACTCAACATCCTGCCTGAATTTAACTTCCAAGTAGCAACTCTAAAAATGTCATCATGCTGCCTCACCTTCACCCCAAAAGAAAATGACCCACAGTCCCATAATTACCATATGCTTCTCTGGCTGATGGTCATTTTCTTTGTTCTGTAAGATTCACCCTTAGACTAGGGCCTAAAGTCTGAATTACTAGCTTAACCACTGTTAAGACACTTCTATAACTAGCAGGGGGTGGGGAGAACAGGGTAAGAGACACTGGTTAATGTACAGAAACACACATTCAGTAAAACAAACAGGAACATGTGTCTAGGCACCAGAGTCCTCATTTCAGCACCTGGTCACAAAGCCCTGTTTGGTATTTAGAAATGCCCGCTTCACCACACCCTGCCTGTTCTTGATGTTCTCAGCCATCTCTGAGCCTGTAGAGTTCCATCCAAAATGTCATTCCCGAGGGACTGAGCTCAAGAGCTCTTGCCCATTTGAGTTTGCCATGGTTTTCCACGTGCACATCCATGGGTCTCAGGCCTCCTGCACCCTGCATCACTCTGCGGTGTGGCCATGGTCCTCTCAAAGCAGCACGTCCTGTAACCCTAGCCAGCACAGCAAGCCCTTTCTCTGCCTTGGGAAGCATATGAAGCATTCGGATTGTCACACCAAAATATCAACTTCTGGCATTTCTCCCCTGGAAGCCAAGCCCTCCACATCTGCAGGTTTGAAAGTTGTGCAGAAGGGAAGAGAAATTCTGTGTGGAGGTGGTTAGGTGTATCAGTGACGGGAGCCACATGCATTTCTGCCCCTTAGCTCTCAGACTGTGTTATCGTGCCTGGGGGAGAAATAGCACCATATATTGGTCACTGGTCCAGAACATAAACTGCATCCTGTAGGTGCAGACTTCAACTGGCAAGATTCTGTCTCCCTGGGCCCCAAAACCAAGTCTTCAGAAAGCCATTCTTGATAGTAAGACTTCCCATATACAGGAATCCAGTCAGTGTAGCACTGGCAGAGAGAGAGAAAGAGAGGGAGGGAGAGAGAGAGAAAGAGAGAAAGAGAGAGATCAATGGAAAAGAACAGAGAACTCAGTATGCCCAAATGCTTTTTTTGACAAAGGTAAAAAGAAATTCAATAGGGGAAGGAAAGCCTTTCAACAAACAGTCCTGGAGCAATTTTGACATTTGCAGGCAATTCCCCCTAAAAATAACACAAGAAAATGAACCTCAACCTATACTTCACACCTAGTACCAAAATTAACTCAAGATGGGTCATGGACTTAATGTACAACTAAAACCATATAACTTCTAGAAACAAACCACACAATCAAATCTTTGGGATCTGAGGCTAAGTGAATAGGTCTTAGAATTGACACCAAGAGCACAAGAGCCAAAAGAAAAAAAATTGTTTTGTTGGGCCTCATCAAAATTAAACTTTTGCTTTGTGAAAACCTAGGAAAAGACAAGGTTCAGACTGGGAGAAAATATTTACAAACTATTTCTGATAAAGGATTAGTACTTTGAATGAAGAATGCCCAAAACTCATCAGTTAAAAAAAAAAAAAAAAAACTCAAACAATCCAACTGGAAAATAGGCAAAAGACATGACAGAGGTATTTTACAGGGAGGACATACAGGTGGAAAATAAGCAAATGAAATTGTACTCAGTACACCACTAACCACAATGAAAATGTGAATGAAGATCACGGTGAGATATCACTATACACCTATCAGAATTGCCAAAATCAAAACAAAATAGTGGTAACACCAAATGCTGGTGAGGCTGCAGAGAAACCAGACCACTCTTGTGTTGCTGGTGGGAATGGAAAATGGGACAGCTGTACTGAAAAGCTGCTTGGCCGTGTCCCATAAAACTAAATCTGCAATTACCATACAGCCTACCAATTGCTCTCCTGGGCATTTATCTCAGAGAAATGAAAATTTACGTTCATAATAAACCTGCACATGAATGTTTATGGCAGCTTTAGTCATAATAACCCCAAACTGGAAGCAGCCTGTACGTCCTTTACCAGATTAAGGGTTAGACACACTGTAGTACATCAAACCACAAGGCACTGCTCAGCAATTAGAAGGAACAAACCATGGAGATACACAAACTCATACGTGAAGTGAAAAAAGCCAATCCCCAGGGTTCCATTCATATGTTATTTTTGAAATGACAAAGTTGTAGAAATGAAGGACAGATTAGCAGTGCCCAGGTATCAGGGCAGGGGCTGGAAGTGAGGTGGGTTTCGCTGTAAGAGAGGCACTAGAGATCCTTGAGACGGATCTGTTTTCTGTCTTGGCAGTGGTGGTGGATGCATGAACCTGCACATGTGGTGATGGTAGTGCACAGAATCCCAACATCCACACACACACACACACACACTCTCAGGAGTGCAAGGAGACTGAGGAAACCTGAATCATAAGGGTGGATTACATCAGTGTCAATTTCCTGGCTGTGATACTGCACTCTAGTTCGGCAAGATTTACCACTGGAGGAAATGAATAAAGCCTACACGGGCTCTCTCTGCATTGTTTCTTACAACTGCATGTAAATCTCCAAATAAAAAGCTTGATAAATAAAGAAAGGATGGTGAGGAAGCAGTAAAAACAGTGAACCTCCAGAGAGGCCCCAGTGACTCATTTCTCCTGCTGCAAAAAATTTCCTCGGGCAGAATCAAGGTTTTGGTAGGTATGTGTTTGATGGGTGAATGAGTGATCACGGTATGCCTTCAGCTATCTTGCCCAGTGTCTGAGTCAATCCGATAACCCTGCCTGCAGAAAGATCTTGGCTGCTCTGCTTGAGTTTTAAATTTAAAATAATTTAAGTTTATTTTGATGAAATAAATAAGAACATTTATAAAAACTTAAACAATTGTATGTATGAAGTTATTACATGATATTTTTCTATCCTGCTACCTTAATGAATTATCTTATGGTTTGCATTTTAAGAAATGGATTTTTTTGGTTTTCATCCTTTTAGCCCCGCACCCACGGTATATGGAGGTTCTCAGGCTAGGGGTCTAATTGGAGCTGTTGCTGCCAGCCTACACCACAGCCACAGAAATGCCAGATCCTAGCCATGTGTGCGACCTACACCACAGCTCATGGCAATGCCAGATCCTTAACCCATTGAGCAAGGCCAGGGATGGAACCCACAACCTCTTTGTTCCTAGTCAGATTAGTTTCCACTGCACCATGATGGGAACTCCAGAAATGGATTTTTTGATACAAAAAAAAAGTCTGTATGAAAATAATAATGTGGCTAGTGGGAATATGAACATATATAGTTTCCCTGGGAGCTGACATACCAACATAAATCAAAAAAAGACCTAAAAGAGGAGTTCCTGTCATGGTGCAGCACAAATGACTCTGACTAGGAACCATTAAGTTGTGGGTTTGATCCTTGGCCTCGCTCATTGGGTTAAGGATTTGGCATGGCTGTGAGCTGTGGTGTAGGTCACAGACATGGCTTGGATCTAGTGTTGGTGTGGCTGTGGTGTAGGCCAGCAGCTGTAGCTCTGATTTGACCCCTAGCCTAGGAACCTCCATATGCTGCAGGTGTGGCCCTAAAAAAAAAATGAATAAAGCCCTTAGTCCAGCTTCTATAAGCTCACCCTAAGAAAATAATTGGACAAGTGTGCAAAGATGTGCAAAATATTAACCAAAGTATCATTTATAATAGCGAACAAACATAAACAAGCAAAATATCAAAAACACAGTTAAAATAGGAGTTCCCATCATGGCTCAGCGAAAATGAATCTGACTAGTATTCATGAGGACATGGGTTCAATCTCTGGCCCAGTGGGTTAAGGATCCAGCATTGCCATGAGCTGTGGTGTAGGTTGTAGACATGGCTCAGATCTGGCATTGCTGTGGTGTAGGCCGGCAGCTGTAGCTCTGATTTGACCCCTAGCCTGGGAACCTCCATACGCCACAGATGCGGACCTAAAAAGACAAAAGAAACAAAAACAAAGAAAAGAAACTAACATGGGGTATTGCTGTCAATCCAACTCAGGTGTTAGATTTCATGGCTTTTGCACTGTTGTCTTGTTCCTGGTCTGAGATCCCACCCAGGACACCCCAGAGTGTTTAGTCCTTATGTTTCTCGAGGCTCCTCTGGGCTGTGATGGTGTCTCAGACTTCCCTCATTTTTGATGACCTTGAGTCTCTCAGAGCAGTGGCCAG
>NW_025927462.1:0-41771 GCF_016906955.1 Phacochoerus africanus | reverse complement strand
TTGGTCAACCTCGTGTCACCTCGCCCCCCAGCAGCATGTCGGCCGCGAAATGTGGTCGACCGCCAGGCCCTGCGTAACCTCCGTCCCTTGGTCTCTCCGGCCCAGGAACATAATCGGCCTGGAAAGCCTTTCGACCCCCTGGCCCATGGACCAGTGGTCAGAGTTGGCAGGGACAGCTTATCGTCCCCATCCCTCCTCGGACCCTCGGACTCAGGACCGGGTCGACCGGGACAGCTGTTCGACCCCTCAGCTCCTCTGACCTGGGAATGAGTCAACTGGAACAGCAGGTCTACACGGCATCCCCTCAGACCCAGGACCGAGTAGGCCGGGATAGCTGGTCGACAACACAGCTCCTCGGACATGGGTCCGATTCGGCCGGGACAGCAGGTCGACCCTGTGTCAGCTCGGACCTGGGTCCCAGTGGGCCGGGATATGGGGTCGACCCCACAGCTCCTCGGACTTGGGACTGAGTCGCCTGGGACAGTTGGTCGACCCAACGGATCCTCAGACCCAGGGTACAATCGGCCAGGACAGCTGGTTGATTCCGCCCCCACTCGGACCCTTGGACCCGGGACCGAGTCGCCTGGGACAGTTGTTCGAACCTGCGGGACCCCCTGGACCATCAGACCCGGGGTCCTATTCGGCCGGGACAGCTGGTCGACCCCAAGGCCCCTCAGACCCGGTGTCCACATCGGCCGGGGGAGCTGGTCGACTCCACCCCCACTCAGACCCTCAGAAACGGGACCGAGTTGGCCGGGACAAATATTCAACCACACAACCTTTCGGACATGGTGTCCGAGTCGGCCGGGCAGCTGGTTGACTCGGCGGCAGCTTGGACAGGGAATCGAGTTGATCATGAGAGCTGGTCGAAGCCTCGGACCCTTGGTCCTGGGGCCCGAGTTGGCCAGGACAGCTGGTAGACCCAGCGGTCCCTCGGACCCAGGACCAAATCGGCTGGGAGAACTGGTTGACCTCGAGGGCCCTTGGACCCAGGAACGAGTCGGCCGGGACAGTGGTCAACCCCTTGGACACACTGACCTGGGACCGAGTCAGCCAGGACAACTGTTTGAACACTTGGCAGCTCAGACCCGGGACCGATTCATCCAGGACAGCTGGTCGACCCCACGGCACCATGGACCCAGGTCAGAGTCAGCCAGGACAGCTGGTCGACCCCACGGCACCATGGACCCAGGTCAGAGTCAGCCAGGACAGCTGGTCGACCCCTGGGCTCCTCAGATATGGGACCAAGTCATCCGTGACAGGTGGTCGACCCCACGGTTCCTTGGACCCGGGGTCCGAATCTGCCAGGCGGCTCATCGATTCCACATCCCCTCGGACCCTCGGACCTGGACCGAATCTCCTGGGACAGCTGGTTGACCATGTGGTAGCTCGGACACTGGGTCCCAGTCACTGGGACATCTGGTCAACAACACGACCCCTCGGTCCCGGCGTCCCATTCGGACGGGACAGCTGGTCGACCCCACGGCCACTTGGACCCAGGACAGAGTTGGCCGGGACAGCTGGCCGACACCACGGCAGCTCGGACCCTCACACCCGGGACCGAGACGCCAGGGACAGCTGTTCAACACCCCGCCCCCTCTCAGAACCTCGGACCCTGGAACGCATCAGCTGGGACAAATATTCCACCACGCAACCTTTTGTACATGGTGCCTAGTCGGCCGGGACAGCCGGTCGACTACGCGGCAGCTGGGACAGGGAACCAAGTCGATCGTGAGAGCTTGTCGACATCTCGGACACTTGGTCCCAGGTCCCGAGTCAGCCGGGAAAGATGGTCGACCCTGAGGCATCTCAGAACCTGGACCGAGTCAGCCGGGACCCCTGGTTCACCCCATGGCTCTTTGGACCCGGTATTGGTATTGTCCGGGACAGCTGGTAAAACTCACAGCACCTCGCCCCTCAGCAGCAAGTTGGCCGTGAGACCTGGTCGACCCTGCGGCAGCTCAGGCCCAGGACCGAGTCTGCCGGGACAGCTTGTAGACACCATGGCCCCTCGGACCCAGGACCAAGGAGAACTGGTGGACCCCGTGGCCCCTCGGACACGGGAACAAGTCGGCTGGGACAGTTGGTCGACACCTCGGACCCTCGGTCCAGGGGCATGAGTCAGCCGGGACAGCTGGTCGACCCAATGGATTCTCGGACCTGGGGTACGAATCGGCCGGGATAGCTGGTTGTTTCCGCCCACCCTCATACCCTTGGACCTGGACCTAGATGCCCGGGACAGCTGTTCGAACCTGCGGGACCCCCTGGACCATCAGACGCGGGCTCCTATTCTGCCATTACAGTGGTCGACCCCGCGGCCCCTCGGAACCGGTGTCCATATTGGCCGGGAGAGCTGGTTGACTCCACACCCCTTGGACCCTTGGACCTGAGACTGAGCAGCCGGGGTAGCTGGTCAACGCAACAGCTCCTTGAACACAGGCCCGTGTCGGCCGGTGTAGCTGGTCGACCCCGAGGCCCCTCGGACCCGGGACTGAGCCAGTCGGGATAGCTGGTTGACCCCACAGCTTTTCGGACATGGGTCCGACACAACAGCTCCTGGTCCAAGTTGACAGGGACAGCTGGTCGACCCTGCGGCCCCTGAGAACCAGGACCATGTTGGCCAGGACAAATGGTTGAGCCCGTGGGACTTTGGACCCAGGAACACATCGGCCGGGATAGCTGGTCAACCCCATGTCAGCTCAGATGAGGGACCGAGTCGGCCGGGACAGCTGGTCGAACCCTGGGCTCCTCAGACCCAGGAACGAGTCACCTGGGACAGCTGGTCAACCCCACGGATCCTCGGACCTGGGGTCCAAATCGGCCACCCCCACTCGGACCCTCGGACCTGGCACTGACTCACACGGGATAACTGGTCGACCCCACGGCTACTCCGACCCGGGTCTGAGTCGGGCGGAAAATCTGGTGGACACCGAGTGAGCTTGGACCCAGGACAAAGAGGGCTGGGATAGCTGGTCGACACCACAGCTTCTCGGACCCGGTACCGAGTCAGCCGGGACTTCTGGTTGAACACCCATTAGCACGGACCCAGGACTTAGTGGGCCGAGATAGCTGGTAGAAACCACAGGTCCTCAGACCCGGTACCGAGTCCGTGGGTACAGCTTGATGAAATTTCGGCACCTCAGACCCGGGGTCCAAGTCGGCCAGGACAGCTAGTTGAATCCGAGGCCCCTCAGACATGGTGTCGAAGTAGGCCGGGACAGCTGGTTGAAACAGAACAGCTCGAACCCGGGACCGAGTTGCCTGGGACAGCTGGTCGATCCATCGGACACTCGGACCCGAGACAGAATCAGCCGGGACAGCTACTCAACCCCACGTCTCTTCGAACCCGGGACCGAGTCGCCCGGGACAGCTGTCGACCCCGCGGCCCCTCAGGCCCAGGACCGAGTGGCTGGGATAGCTGGTCAACACCACGTCAGCTCGGACCCGGGACCGAGTGGCCGGGAGAGCTGGTCGACACCATGGCTCCTCAGATCCGGGTCCAAGTCGGGCAGGACAGCTGGTCGAACCCGTGGCTCCTTGGACCCAGGACAGAGTCGGCAGATACAGCTGGTCGACAACACACCCCCTCAGACACCAGATCGATTCGACCGGGACCGCTGGTCGACCTCTGGCACCCTCGTTCCTGGGGCTGAAGAGTCTGCCGGGACAGAAGGTAGACCGTGCGGCAGCTCGGACACAGGACCGAGTCGGCCGGGACCGCTGGTCGACCACGTGGCTGCTCAGACACTGGACAGAGTCAGCCAGGACAGCTGGTCAACCACGTGGATGCTCAGACCCGGGACCGAGTGGGCCGGGATAGCTGGTCAACACCACAGCTTCTCGGACCTGTGTCTAAGTCGGCCGGGATAGATCGTCAACCAAAGAGCTCTACGGACCTGTGTCCGAGTTGGCCAGGACAGCTTGTCAACCCAACTTCAGCTCGGATCCAGGACCTAGAAGGGCTGAAATAGCTGCTCAACCCCGCGTCAGCTTGGTCCCGGGCCAAAGTTTGCCAGAATAGCTGGTCGAACATGCGTCAGCTCGGAACTGGGACCGAGACGGCCGGGAGAGCTGGTCGACCACACAGCTCCTAAGACCGGGACTATAGTCCCCCAGGACAGCTGGTCGAACTCGCGGCAGCTCGGAGAAGGGAACAAGTCGGCCGGGAAAGCTGGTCAACCCCGCACCAACTCGGAGCAGGGACCATGTCCGCTAGGTTAGCTGGTCAAACACGCTGAAGCTTGGACACAGGACTGAGTTGTCTGGGAGAGCCTGTCGACCCCGTGGCTCCTATGACATAGGACCGAGTCGGCCGGGACAGCTGGTTGAACCCTCGGCTCCTTGGACCCAGGACAGAGGCGGCAGATACAGCTGGTCAACAACACACCCCCTCAGCCACGGGACAGCTGCTCGACCTCTCGGACCCTCGTTCCTGGGGCCCGAGTCTGCCGGGACAGAAGATAGACCGTGCGGCAGCTTGGACACGGGAACGTTTCGGCCGGGAAGGCTCGTCGACCACGTGGCTGCTCAGAAACTGGACAGAGACAGCCAGGACAGCTGGTCAACCACGTGGATGCTCAGACCAGGGAACGAGTGGGCCACAAGAGCTGTCGACCCCGTGGCCCATCTGGACAAGGACCAAGTGGCTGGGATAGCTGGTCAACACCACGTCAGCTCGGACCCGGGTCCAAGTCGGCCAGGACAGCTGGTCGAACCCGTGGCTCCTTGGACCCAGGACAGAGTTGGCAGATACCGCTGGTCGACAACACACTCCCTGAGACACGGGATCGATTCGACCGGGACAGCTGGTCGACCTCTCGGACCCTCGTTCCTGGGGCCCGAGTCTGCCGGGACAGAAGGTAGACCGTGCGGCAATCGGACATGGGGAAGTTTCGGCCGAGACCGCTCGTCGACCAGGTGGCTTCTCAGACACTGGACAGAGTCAGCCAGGACAGCTGGTCAACCACAGGGATGCTCAGACCCGGGACCGAGTGGGCCGGGATAGCTGGTCGACACCACAGCTTCTCGGACCCGTGTCCAAGTGGGCCGGGGATAGAAAGACAAACAAAGAACTCTTCGGACCCATGTCCGAGTTGGCCAGGACAGATTGTCGACCCCGCTTCAGCTCGGATCCAGGACCTAGAAGGGCTGAAATAGCTGCTCGACACCACGTCAGCTTGGGCCCGGGACCAAGTTGGCCAGAATAGCTGGTCGAACATGCGTCAGCTCGGAACTGGGACCAAGTCGGCCGGGAGAGCTGCTCGACCACACAGCTCCTCAGACCGGGATTATAGTCCCACAGGACAGCTGGTCGACCCCGTGTCAGTTCAGACCCGGGACAGAGAGGGCCGGTATAGCTGGTCGACCACACAGTTCCTCGGACCGGGGGTCCGTGTCGGCCGGGACAGCTGTTTGACCCCGTGTGAACTCGGACTCGGGACTTAGTCAGCTGGTATAGCTAGTCGACACCGCAACTCCTCAGACCCGGGTCCAAGTCACCCGGGACAGGTGGTTAAGCCCACGGCCCCTCAGAACCAGGACGACGTCGGACGGGACAAATGGTTCAGCCCGCGGCCCCTCTGTCCCAGGACCAAGTCGGCCGGGACAGCTGGTCGACCCCGCCCACCCTCGGACCCTCGGACCTGGGACCGAGTCCCCCGGGACAGCTGGTCGACCCTGCAGCAGCTCGGAACAGGGGAAGTGTCGCACGGGGCAGCAGGTCGACCTCCCCGCCCCTTCAACCTGGGGTCCGAGTCGCCCAGGGCAAATGGTCCACCCCACCCACTCTCGCACCCTCGGACCCCAGAATGAGTAGACCGGGACAAATATTCGACCTCGTGAGCTCTTGGACACGGTGTCCAATTCAGCCGGGACAGCTGGTCGAATCCGTGACAGCTCGCACATGGAACCGAGTCAATCCGTTGAGCTGGTCATCACCTCGGACCCTTGGTGCTGGGGCTGGAGCCGGCCGGGACAGTTGGTCCACCCCGCGGCAAATCGGACCCTGGACCGAGTCGGCCGGGACAGCTGGTCGACCCCAAAGCTCCTCGGACCCAGGTCTGAGTCTTCCAGGACAGCTGGTAGACACCGTGTTGGCTGGGACCTGGGACCGAGTCAGCCAGGATAGCTGGTTGACCGCCAGGCCCTGCGGACCCTCCGTCCCTCGGTGTCTCCGGCCCAGGAATATAATCGGCCAGGTCAGCTGATCAACCCTCTGCTGCAGGGACTAGTGGTCCGAGTCGGTCAGGACTCCCAGCCGACCGCACAGCCCCTCGGACCCAGGGGTCCAAGGGGGCTGGGACAGCTGGTTGACATCACGGCTGGTCGACCCCATGGCCCCTATGACCCGGGACAGAGTCAGCCTGGACAGCTGGTTGCCCCGCCGACCCTGGGACTCTGACCAAGTCGCCCAGGAAAACTGGTCGACCCCGCAGCAGCTCGGACAAGGGAATGAGTGGGCCGGGAAATCTGGTCAACACCGCACCAGTTCAGAGCAGGGACCATGTCGGCTAGGTTAGCTGGTCAAACACGCTGCAGCTTGGACACAGGACTGAGTTGTCTGGGACAGCCTGTCGACCCCGTGGCTCCTATGACATAGGACCGAGTCGGCCGGGACAGCTGGTCGAATCCTCGGCTCCTTGGACCCGGGACCGAGTCGCCCGGGACAGTTGGTCAACCCCACGGATCCTCGGACCTGGGTTACAAATCGGCCGGGACAGCTGGTTGACTCCACCCCACCTCCGAACATCGGACCAGGGACCAAGTGGCCCGGAAGGGCTGTTTGACCACACGGGAGCTCGGACAGGGGCCCAGTCGGTGGGGACAGCTGGTCAACCCTCGGTTTTGTGGTCCGATTTGGCCGGGAGATCTGGTCGACCCCGCCCCCCCTCGAACACTGGGACAAGGGTTCGAGACGGCCGGGGCAGAAGGTCACCCTGGCAAACACTAGGACCCGGGGTCCGATTCGGCCGGCACAGCAGGTCGATACCCCAGCAGCTCGGACACGGGACCGAGTCGGCCGGGACAGCTGTCGACCCCGCGGCCCCTCAGGCCCAGGACCGAGTGGCTGGGATAGCTGGTCAACACCACGTCAGCTCGGACCCGGGACCGAGTGGCCGGGAGAGCTGGTCGACACCATGGCTCCTCAGATCCGGGTCCAAGTCGGCCAGGACAGCTGGTCGAACCCGTGGCTCCTTGGACCCAGGACAGAGTCGGCAGATACAGCTGGTCGACAACACACCCCCTCAGACACCAGATCGATTCGACCGGGACCGCTGGTCGACCTCTGGCACCCTCGTTCCTGGGGCTGAAGAGTCTGCCGGGACAGAAGGTAGACCGTGCGGCAGCTCGGACACGGAACGTTTCGGCCGGGACCGCTGGTCGACCACGTGGCTGCTCAGACACTGGACAGAGTCAGCCAGGACAGCTGGTCAACCACAGGGATGCTCAGACCCGGGACCGAGTGGGCCGGGATAGCTGGTCAACACCACAGCTTCTCGGACCTGTGTCTAAGTCGGCCGGGATAGATCGTCAACCAAAGAGCTCTACGGACCTGTGTCCGAGTTGGCCAGGACAGCTTGTCAACCCAACTTCAGCTCGGATCCGGGACCTAGAAGGGCTGAAATAGCTGCTCAACCCCGCGTCAGCTTGGTCCCGGGCCAAAGTTTGCCAGAATAGCTGGTCGAACATGCGTCAGCTCGGAACTGGGACCGAGACGGCCGGGAGAGCTGGTCGACCACACAGCTCCTAAGACCGGGACTATAGTCCCACAGGACAGCTGGTCGAACTCGCGGCAGCTCGGAGAAGGGAACAAGTCGGCCGGGGCATCTTGTCGACTCCATGGCAACTCAGACAGGGGACCGAGTGGGTTGGGAGAGTTGGTCGACCTCTCGGACCCTCGGTCCGCGGGACGTTGTCGGCCCGGAGACCTGGTCAACCCCGAGGCATCTCAGACCCGGGAACAAGTCTGCCGGGAAAGCTGGTCAACCCCGCACCAACTCGGAGCAGGGACCATGTCGGCTAGGTTAGCTGGTCAAACACGCTGAAGCTTGGACACAGGACTGAGTTGTCTGGGAGAGCCTGTCGACCCCGTGGCTCCTATGACATAGGACCGAGTCGGCCGGGACAGCTGGTTGAACCCTCGGCTCCTTGGACCCAGGACAGAGGCGGCAGATACAGCTGGTCAACAACACACCCCCTCAGCCACGGGACAGCTGCTCGACCTCTCGGACCCTCGTTCCTGGGGCCCGAGTCTGCCGGGACAGAAGATAGACCGTGCGGCAGCTTGGACACGGGAAAGTTTCGGCCGGGAAGGCTGGTCGACCACGTGGCTGCTCAGACACTGGACAGAGACAGCCAGGACAGCTGGTCAACCACGTGGATGCTCAGACCAGGGAACGAGTGGGCCGGGAGAGCTGTCGACCCCGCGGCCCCTCAGGCCCAGGACCGAGTGGCTGGGATAGCTGGTCAACACCACGTCAGCTCGGACCCGGGACCGAGTGGCCGGGAGAGCTGGTCGACACCATGGCTCCTCAGATCCGGGTCCAAGTCGGCCAGGAGAGCTGGTCGAACAAGTGGCTCCTTGGACCCAGGACAGAGTTGGCAGATACCGCTGGTGGACAACACACTCCCTCAGACACGGGATCGATTTGACCGGGACAGCTGGTCGACCTATGCGGTCCTCGTTCCTGGGGCCCAAGTCTGCCGGGACAGAAGGTAGACTGTGTGGCAATCGGACATGGGGAAGTTTCGGCCGAGACCGCTCGTCGACCAGGTGGCTTCTCAGACACTGGACAGAGTCAGCCAGGACAGCTGGTCAACCACAGGGATGCTCAGACCCGGGACCGAGTGGGCCGGGATAGCTGGTCGACACCACAGCTTCTCGGACCCGTGTCCAAGTGGGCCGGGGATAGAAAGACAAACAAAGAACTCTTCGGACCCATGTCCGAGTTGGCCAGGACAGCTTGTCGACCCCGCTTCAGCTCGGATCCAGGACCTAGAAGGGCTGAAATAGCTGCTCGACACCACGTCAGCTTGGGCCCGGGACCAAGTTGGCCAGAATAGCTGGTCGAACATGCGTCAGCTCGGAACTGGGACCGAGACGGCCGGGAGAGCTGGTCGACCACACAGCTCCTCAGACCGGGATTATAGTCCCACAGGACAGCTGGTCGACCCCGTGTCAGTTCAGACCCGGGACAGAGAGGGCCGGTATAGCTGGTCGACCACACAGTTCCTCGGACCGGGGGTCCGTGTCGGCCGGGACAGCTGTTTGACCCCGTGTGAACTCGGAACCCGGGACTGAGTCAGCTGGTATAGCTAGTCGACACCGCAAGCTCCTCAGACCCGGGTCCAAGTCACCCGGGACAGGTGGTTAAGCCCACGGCCCCTCAGAACCAGGACGACGTCGGACGGGACAAATGGTTCAGCCCGCGGCCCCTCTGTCCCAGGACCGAGTCGGCCGGGACAGCTGGTCGACCCCGCCCACCCTCGGACCCTCGGACCTGGGACCGAGTCCCCCGGGACAGCTGGTCGACCCCGCGGCAGCTCGGAACAGGGGAAGTGTCAGACGGGGCAGCAGGTCGACCTCGCCGCCCCTTCAACCTGGGGTCCGACTCGCCCAGGGCAAAAGGTCGACCCCGCCCACTCTCGCACCCTCGGACCCTGGAATGAGTAGACCGGGACAAATATTCGACCTCGTGAGCTCTTGGACACGGTGTCCAATTCAGCCGGGACAGCTGGTCGAATCCGTGACAGCTCGCACATGGAACCGAGTCAATCCGTTGAGCTGGTCATCACCTCGGACCCTTGGTGCTGGGGCTGGAGCCGGCCGGGACAGTTGGTCCACCCCGCGGCAAATCGGACCCTGGACCGAGTCGGCCGGGACAGCTGGTCGACCCCAAAGCTCCTCGGACCCAGGTCTGAGTCTTCCAGGACAGCTGGTAGACACCGTGTTGGCTGGGACCAGGGACCGAGTCAGCCAGGATAGCTGGTTGACCGCCAGGCCCTGCGGACCCTCCGTCCCTCGGTGTCTCCGGCCCAGGAATATAATCGGCCAGGTCAGCTGATCAACCCTCTGCTGCAGGGACTAGTGGTCCGAGTCGGTCAGGACTCCCAGCCGACCGCACAGCCCCTCGGACCCAGGGGTCCAAGGGGGCTGGGACAGCTGGTTGACATCACGGCTGGTCGACCCCATGGCCCCTATGACCCGGGACAGAGTCAGCCTGGACAGCTGGTTGCCCCGCCGACCCTGGGACTCTGACCAAGTCGCCCGGGAAAACTGGTCGACCCCGCAGCAGCTCGGACAAGGGAATGAGTGGGCCGGGAAATCTGGTCAACACCGCACCAGTTCAGAGCAGGGACCATGTCGGCTAGGTTAGCTGGTCAAACACGCTGCAGCTTGGACACAGGACTGAGTTGTCTGGGACAGCCTGTCGACCCCGTGGCTCCTATGACATAGGACCGAGTCGGCCGGGACAGCTGGTCGAATCCTCGGCTCCTTGGACCCGGGACCGAGTCGCCCGGGACAGTTGGTCAACCCCACGGATCCTCGGACCTGGGTTACAAATCGGCCGGGACAGCTGGTTGACTCCACCCCACCTCCGAACATCGGACCAGGGACCAAGTGGCCCGGAAGGGCTGTTTGACCACACGGGAGCTCGGACAGGGGCCCAGTCGGTGGGGACAGCTGGTCAACCCTCGGTTTTGTGGTCCGATTTGGCCGGGAGATCTGGTCGACCCCGCCCCCCCTCGAACACTGGGACAAGGGTTCGAGACGGCCGGGGCAGAAGGTCACCCTGGCAAACACTAGGACCCGGGGTCCGATTCGGCCGGCACAGCAGGTCGATACCCCAGCAGCTCGGACACGGGACCGAGTCGGCCGGGACAGCTGTCGACCCCGCGGCCCCTCAGGCCCAGGACCGAGTGGCTGGGATAGCTGGTCAACACCACGTCAGCTCGGACCCGGGACCGAGTGGCCGGGAGAGCTGGTCGACACCATGGCTCCTCAGATCCGGGTCCAAGCCGGCCAGGACAGCTGGTCGGACCCGTGGCTCCTTGGACCCAGGACAGAGTCGGCAGATACAGCTGGTCAACAACACACCCCCTCAGACACCACATCGATTCGACCGGGACCGCTGGTCGACCTCTGGCACCCTCGTTCCTGGGGCTGAAGAGTCTGCCGGGACAGAAGGTAGACCGTGCGGCAGCTCGGACACGGGAACGTTTCGGCCGGGACCGCTGGTCGACCACGTGGCTGCTCAGACACTGGACAGAGTCAGCCAGGACAGCTGGTCAACCACGTGGATGCTCAGACCCGGGACCGAGTGGGCCGGGATAGCTGGTCGACACCACAGCTTCTCGGACCTGTGTCTAAGTCGGCCGGGATAGATCGTCAACCAAAGAGCTCTACGGACCTGTGTCCCGAGTTGGCCAGGACAGCTTGTCAACCCAACTTCAGCTCGGATCCGGGACCTAGAAGGGCTGAAATAGCTGCTCCACCCCGCGTCAGCTTGGTCCCGGGCCAAAGTTTGCCAGAATAGCTGGTCGAACATGCGTCAGCTCGGAACTGGGACCGAGACGGCCGGGAGAGCTGGTCGACCACACAGCTCCTAAGACCGGGACTATAGTCCCACAGGACAGCTGGTCGAACTCGCGGCAGCTCGGAGAAGGGAACAAGTCGGCCGGGGCATCTTGTCGACTCCATGGCAACTCAGACAGTGGACCGAGTGGGTTGGGAGAGTTGGTCGACCTCTCGGACCCTCAGTCCGCGGGACGTTGTCGGCCCGGAGGGCTGGTCAACCCCGAGGCAGCTCAGACCCGGGAACAAGTCTGCCGGGAAAGCTGGTCAACCCCGCACCAACTCGGAGCAGGGACCATGTCGGCTAGGTTAGCTGGTCAAACACGCTGAAGCTTGGACACAGGACTGAGTTGTCTGGGAGAGCCTGTCGACCCCGTGGCTCCTATGACATAGGACCGAGTCGGCCGGGACAGCTGGTTGAACCCTCGGCTCCTTGGACCCAGGACAGAGGCGGCAGATACAGCTGGTCAACAACACACCCCCTCAGCCACGGGACAGCTGCTCGACCTCTCGGACCCTCGTTCCTGGGGCCCGAGTCTGCCGGGACAGAAGATAGACCATGCGGCAGCTTGGACACGGGATAGTTTCGGCCGGGAAGGCTGGTCGACCACATGGCTGCTCAGACACTGGACAGAGACAGCCAGGACAGCTGGTCAACCACGTAGATGCTCAGACCAGGGAACGAGTGGGCCACGAGAGCTGTCGACCCCGCGGCCCATCGGGAAAAGGACCGAGTGGCTGGGATAGCTGGTCAACACCACGTCAGCTCGGACCCGGGACCGAGTGGCCGGGAGAGCTGGTCGACACCATGGCTCCTCAGATCCGGGTCCAAGTCGGCCAGGACAGCTGGTCGAACCCGTGGCTCCTTGGACCCAGGACAGAGTCGGCAGATACCGCTGGTCGACAACACACTCCCTGAGACACGGGATCGATTCGACCGGGACAGCTGGTCGACCTCTCGGACCCTCGTTCCTGGGGCCCAAGTCTGCCGGGACAGAAGGTAGACCGTGTGGCAGCTCGGACATGGGAACGTTTCGGCTGGGACCGCTGGTCGACCAGGTGGCTTCTCAGACACTGGACAGAGTCAGCCAGGACAGCTGGTCAACCACTGGGATGCTCAGACCCGGGACCGAGTGGGCCGGGATAGCTGGTCGACACCACAGCTTCTCGGACCCGTGTCCAAGTCAGCCGGAATAGATCGTCAACAAAGAGCTCCACGGACGGGTGTCCGAGTTGGCCAGGACAGCTTGTCGACCCCGCTTCAGCTCGGATCCGGGACCTAGAAGGGCTGAAATAGCTGCTCGACCCCGCGTCAGCTTGGATCCGGGACCAAGTTTGCCAGAATAGCTGGTCGAAAATGCATCAGCTCTGAACTGGGACTGAGACGGCCGGGAGAGCTGGTCGACCACACAGCTCCTCAGAACGGGATTATAGTCCCACAGGACAGCTGGTCGACCCCGTGTCAGTTCAGACCCGGGACAGAGAGGGCCGGTATAGCTGGTCGACCCCACAACTCCTCGGACCTGGTCCAGAGTTGGTCGGGAGAGCTTTTCGAAGACACGTCAGCTCGGACCCAGAACCGAGTGGGCCGGGATAGCTGGTCGACCCCGTGACAGCTCAGAAATGGGACCGATTCTGCTGGGATAGCTGGTAGACCCCACAGTTCCTCGGACCTGGGTCCGATTCGGCAAGGACAGCTGTGCGAAACCCACGGTCCGAGGGGCCCCTCGGACCGTGGGTCCATGTCGACCGGGACAGCTGTTTGACCCCGTGTGAACTCGGACTCAGGACTGAGTCAGCCAGTATAGCTAGTCGACACTGCAACTCAGACCCGGGTCTGAGTCAGCCGGGACAGCTGGTTGACCCCGCGGCCCCTCAGAACCAGGACCATGTCAGCCAGGGCAAATGGTTCAGCCCGCAGCCTCTCTGTCCCAGTATCCAGTCGGCCGGGACAGCTGGTCGACCCCGCCCACCCTTGGACCCTCGGACCTGGGACCGAGACCCCCGGGACAGCTGGTCGACCCCGCCCACCCTCGGACCCTCGGACCAGGGACCGAGTCCCCCGGGACAGCTGGTCGACCCCGTGGCAGCTCGGAACAGGGGAAGTGTCGGATGGGGCAGCAGGTCGACCCTCGCCGCCCCTTCAACCTGGGGTCCGAGTTGCCCAGGGCAAATGGTCGACCCTGCCCACTCTCGGACCCTCGGACCCCGGAATGAGTAGGCCGGGACAAATATTCGACCTCGTGAGCTCTTGGACACGGTGTCCAATTCAGCCGGGACAGCTGGTCGAATCTGCGACAGCTCGGACATGGAACCGAGTCAATCCGTTGAGCTGGTCATCACCTCGGACCCTTGGTACTGGGGCCGGAGCCGGCCTGGACAGGTGGTCCACCCCACGGCAAATCGGAACCTGGACCGAGTCGGCCAGGACAGCTTGTTGCACCTTCGTACCCTCGTCCCCGGACAGAATCTGCCAGGACAGAATCAGCCGTGACAGAAAGTCGACCCCACAGCTCTTCGGACCCGGGACAGTGTCATCCGGGACAAATCATAAACCTTGCGGCACCTCGCCCCACAGCAGCATGTCGGCTGTGACCACTGGTCCACCCCACGACCCCTCAGAACCGGGACCAAGTCTGCCGGGACAAATGGTTGAGCTCGCGGCACCTCGGACCCAGGAACAAGTCGGCCAGGACAGTGGCGGACTACAGGTCAGCTCGAACCCATGACCGTGTCGGCCAGGATAGTTGGTCAACACCACAGCTCCTCGGACCCGGGTGCATGTTGGTCAGGACAGCTGATCGACCCCGCGTCAGATCGGACCCGGGATGGAGAAGGGCCATGATAGGTGGTCAACCCAGCCAGGCTCAGACCCAGGACAGAAACAGCCGGTATAGCTGGTCGACCCCACAGCTACTCGGACCCTTGTCTGAGGTGGATGGGACAGCTGGTTGACCCTGTGGACACTAGGAACCATGGTCCATGTCCGCTGGAGAGCTGGTCAACTCCACGTTAGATCCAACCCTGGACCGATTCGGCCGGGAGAGCTGGTGGACAGCAAAGAGCCTCAGACCCAGGTCTGAGTAGTACGGGAGAGCTGGTCGAACCCACGCAGCTCGAACCCAGGACCGAATCGGCCGGGAGAGCTTATCGATCACATACCTCCTTGTACCCGGGTCCAAGTCGGCTGGGACAGCTGGTTGACACCGCTGAAGCTCGGACACGGGACCTAGAAGGTCTGGAATAGCTGGTCAACCCCACCGGGTTTGGACATGAGACCGAGTCGTCAGGACAGCTGGTAGACCCCGCAGCCCCTGCGACACTGGACTGATTCGGCCTGGAGAACTGGATGACACCACGGTCCCTTGGACCCATGAATTAGTCAGCCAGGGCAGCTGGCCGAACCCTGGTACACTCGGTCCCAGGGCCCAAGTCTGCCACGAGAGCTGGTCGAACCCGTGGCCCCTCGGACCAGGGTTCTGATTCGGCTGTGACAGCCAGTAGAACCCATGGTCCCTCGGAACTGGGACCATGTCAGCCAGGACAAATGGTTCAGCCCGCGGCACCTCGGACCCGGGAACGAGTCGGCTGGGACAGCTGTTTGACACTGCAGCCACTCGTTCCCGTGGCCCTATGTGGCCAGGACAGTGGTAGACCCCTTGGACCCTCGGTCCCGGGGTCCGAGTTGGCCAGGAGTGTTGGTAGACACTGCAGCATCTCAGACACTGGGTCCCAGTCAGCCAGGACACCTGGTCGATCCGTCGGACCATCGGGTCCCACGGCCTGAGTCGACCAGGACAGCTGGTCGACCCCACGGCCCCTCGGACCTGTGAACGAGTCGGCCGGGACAGTTGGTCGAACAAACAGCACCTTGGACACGGGGTCCTAGTCTGCCAGGATAGCTGGTCAACGTCATGGCCCCTCGGAAACCTGACCAAGTCGGCCAGAACCGTGGGTCGACCCTGCAGCCACTCGGAACCAGGACCGAGTCAGCCGGCACATATGGTTGAGATGAGGCCCATCGGAATTGGGACCGAGTCGCCCGGGACAGCTGGTCAAACCCTCAGATCCTTAGACCCGGGACAGTGTCGGCCGGGAATGCTCATGAAGCCCTCGGCTCCATGGACACGAAAAGAGTTACCTAGGACAGCTGGTCAACACCACAGCCGCTTGGACCCGGGAAAGATTCGGCCAGGACAGCTGGTCGACCCCATGGCAGGTCAGACACGGGACCGAGTCGGCTGGGTTAGCTGGTTGATCCCACATCATCTCAGATCCGGGACCGAGTCGGCTGGGATAGCTGGTCGACCCCGTGGCCCTTCAGACCCACGGACCCAGGGTCAAGTCATTCGGGACTAATATTCGACCATGTGACAATTCGGACCCGGGGTCTGAGACGGCCAGGACAGCTGGTCGACTCTGGAGCAGCTCAGACAGGGAAACGAGTTGATTAAGGCAGCTGGTCGATGCCTCGTACCCTCGGTTCCAGGGCCTGAGTCGGCCGGGAAAGCTGGCCGACACTGAGGCAAATCAGACCCTGGACCGAGTCGGCTGGGACAGCTGGTCAACCACGTGGGCCCACGAAAGGTGGACCATGCTGGCAGGGACAAATGGTTGAGCCCGTGGCCCTACAGATGCAGGAACGAGTCGGCCGGGACAGCTGGTTGAACCTGCATCAGCTCGGACCCAGGACCGAGTCAGCCGGGATAGCTGGTCCACCCCGAGGCCCCTCGCACCCAAGGTCCGTGTCAGTCGGGAAAGCTGGTCGACCCAGCGTCAGCTTGGATCCGAGACCGAGACAGCCAAGATAGCTCGTCGACCCCATAGCTCCTTGTACCCTGGTCCATGTCGGCTGTTACAGCTGATCAAACAAACAGCAGTTCAGACCCGGACCCGAGTGGGCCGTGACAGCTGGTCACCCCACGTCAGCTCGGACCCAGGACTGAGTCAGCCAGGAGAGCTGGTCGACCCAACAACTCCTCGGACCCTGGGTCCGAGTCGGCCGCGAGATCTGGTCGAACCCGCATAAGCTCAAACCCAGGACCACGTCAGCCGGGAGTGATTGTCGACCCAAAACCTCCTTGGAGCCGCAGTCCGAGTCGGCCGGGACAGCTGGTCGACCACGATGCCCCTCGTTCTGAGGACCGAGTCGCCCGGGACAGCTTGTCAACACCACCGCAGCTCAGACCCAGAACCGAGACAGTTGGGAGAGCTGGTCGAAGTCTCAGACTCTCGGAACCAGGGCCCGTGTCAGCCAGGAGAGCTGGTCGACCCTGCATCAGCTCAGACACGGGACCAGGTCAGCCGGGATAGATGGTCACCCCACAGCTCCTCGGACCCAGGTCCGGGTCGGCCGGACAGCTGGTCGACCCCACATCCGCTCGAACCAGGTACCTAGTCAGCCGGGAGAGCTGGACGACACCAGAGGTAATCGAACGTGGGTCTGAGTCCCCCGGGACAGCTGTTCAACCCCGCGGCCCCTCGGGTAATCAGACGTGGGTCCGAGTTGGACAGGACAGCTGGTCAACTCCACAACAGCTCAGACCTGGGACCGAGTCTGTTGGGAGAGCTGGTCGACGTTTCAGACCCTGGGTCCCAGGGCCTGTGTCAGCTGGGAGAACTGGTTGACCCCACGGCAAATCACCCCATGACAGACGGCTGGGACAGCTGGTCTACCCAACAGCTCTTGGACCCGTGTTCGAGTTGGCCCGGACAGCTGGCCGACACCTCAGACCCTCGGTCCCGGCGCCCGTGTTAGCTGGGACAGCTGGGCGACCATGTGGCCCCTGAGAACCAGGACCATGTCAGCCAGGACAAATGGTTGAGCCCGCCTGATCTCGGACCCGGGAACGAGTCGGCCGGGATAGCTGGTTGACCCCGCAGCCCCTCAGAAACAGGACCATGTCCTCCGGGACAAATGGTGAGCCCACAGCACCTCAGACGAGGGACCGAATCGGCCGGGATAGCTGGTCGATCCCAAAGCTCCTCGGACCCAGGTCTGACTCTTCCAGGACAGCTCGTCGACCCCGCATCTACTCGAACCCGGGACAGAGTCGGCCAGGATAGCTGGTTGACACCATAGCTCCTCGCCCCTGGTCTGAGTTCGCCGGGACAGCTAGTAGACCCCGCTTCAGCTCGGACCCGCGACCTAGAAGGGCTGGAAAACCTGGTCGACCCTGCCGGGTTTTGTCAAGGGACCGATTCGGCCAGAATATCTGGTCGACCCAACAGCTCCTCAGACGTGGGTCTGAGTAGGCCGGGACAGCTGGTTGAAACTGCATAATCTCGAACCCGGTACCGAGTCATCCAGGAGAGCTGGTCAACCCAAAAGCACCTCAGACCCTGGTCCATGTCAGCCAGGAAAGCTGGTCGACCCCGTGGCAAACCAGCACCAGGAAAATGTCAGCCGGGACAAATAGTTGAGACCATAGCACCTCGGAACCAGGAACGAATCAGCCGGGACAGCTTGTCAACCCTGCGTCAGCTCAGACCCGGGACCGAGTTGGCCGGGATAGCTGGTTGACGCAACAACTCCTCGGACCTGCATCCGAGTCAGCCAGGACAGCTGGTCAACACTGCATCGGCTTGGACATGGCAGTGAGTCAGCCGGGATAGCTGGTTGACCGCCAGGCCCTGTGGACCCTCCGTCCCTCAGTCTCTCTGGCCCAGGAATATAATCGGCCAGGACAGTTGTTCCACCCTCTGCCGCATGGACCAGTGGTCCGAGTCAGACGGGACTCCCGGCCAACTGCACAGCCCCTCGGACCCAGGGGTCCAAGGGGGCCAGGAGAGCTGGTTGATATCGTGGCCCCTCGGACCCAGGGAGCGAGTTGACCAGGACAGCTGGTCGACCCCATGGCCCCTTTGACCCGAGACAGAGTCAGCCAGGACAGCTGGTTGCCCTGCCCACCCTGGGACTCTCGGACCTGGGACCGAGTCTCCCGGGACAGCTGGTTGACCCCGTGGCAGCTCGGACAAGGGAACGTGTTTACTGGAGCAGCTGGTCAACACCATGGCACCTCAGACAGGGGACCGAGTTGGTTGGGAGAGTTGGTCGACATCTCAGACTCTCGGTCCCAGGGACCTTGTCAGCCGGGAGAGCTGGTCAACCCCGAGGCAGCTCAGACCTGGGTCCAAGTCGGTCGAGAAAGCTGGTCGACCCCACACCAGCTCGGACCAGGGACCATGTCAGCTGGGTTTGCTGGTAAAACACGTGTCAGCTTGGACACAGGACTGAGTCGGCCAGGACAGCTGGTCGACCCCGCGTCAGCTCGGACCTGGGACTGAGTCAGCCAAGATAGCTGGAAGACACAAAAGCTCCTCGTACCTGGGTTTGAATTGGCCGGGACAGCTGGTTGACCCCGCGTCAGCTCGGAACCAGGACCGAGTGTGCCAGGATAGCTGGTTGACCCCAGAGTTACTCAGTCATGTGTCTGATTTGGCCGGGACTGCTGTGCGACACCACGGCACCTCGGACCGGAGGTCTGTGTCAGCCAGGACACCTGGTTGACCCCGCATGAACTCAGACCCAGGACCAAGTGGGCCAGTGTAGCTGGTTGTCCCCAAAGCTAATCGGACCCATGTCGGAGTCAGCTGGTACAGCTGGTCAACACTGACGCCCCTCGGACCTGGGGTCCGAGTCGGCCAGGACAGCTGGTTGACCCTGCATCAATTGGAACCTGGACCGAGTCGGCTGGGATAGCTGGTCCACCCCACAGCTCCTCGGACATGGGTCCGAGTCAGATGGGACAGCTGGTGGAACACACGGCAGCTCGGACCCGGGATCTAGTGGGCCGGGATAGCTGGTTGGCACCATGGCTCCTCAGACCCAGGTCAGAGTATGCCAGGATGGCTGGTCGACCCTGAGGCCCCTAGGACCTGGGACCAAGGCAGCAGGGATAGCTCTTCGGACACCAATCCTGAGTAGGCCAGGACACATGGTTGAACACACTGAAGCACAGCCCCACGATGGAGTCAGCCAGGATAGATGGTCAACCCCACAGTTCCTCGGATCCGAGTCCAAGTCAGCTGGGACAGCTGGTTGACCCCGTATCATATCAGAACCGTGTCCAAGTCGGCCGGTATAGCTGGTTGACCCCACAGCACCTTGGACCCTGGTGCGAGTCGGCCAGGACAGCTGATCGACCCAGCGTCAGCTCGGACACGACACAGGGAAGGGCCATGAGAGGTGGTGAACCCAGAGGGAATCGGACCCAGGACTGATTCCTGGGGCATGAGTCGGTCGGGACAGCTTGTTGAAAGCTCGGCACCTTGGACCCGGGGTCTGAGTCGGCCAGGAAAGCTGGTCGACCCCGCGGCCCTCGGACCTGGGATCTGAGTCGGTCAGGACAACTGGTTGACCCCGCCCCTCTCGTTCCTTGGACCCAGGAACGAGTCAGCCGGGACAAATATTTCACCACGCGACCCCTCGGACACTGGGTCCTAGTTGGCCAGGAGAGCTGGTCGACCCCGTGGCAACTCAGAACCTGGACCGTGTTGCCGGGAGAGCTGGTCAACCTCGTGGCACCTCGCCCCTCAACAGCAAGTCGGCCGGGAGAGCTGGTTTACCATGCAGCCCCTCAGACCCAGGGTCCGAGTCATCCGGGATAGCTGGTCGACCACACAGCCCCTCGGTCTTGGGAACGAGTCGGCCAGGGCAGCTGGTTGACACCATGGCAGCTCAGACAGGGGACCGAGTTGGTTGGGAGAGCTGGTCGACATCTCGGACCCTCGGTCCCAGGGACCTTGTCGGCCAGGAGAGCTGGTCAACCCAGAGGCAGGTCGGACCTGGGACCGTGTTGGCCGGGAAAGCTGGTAGAACCAGCAGCCCCTTGGACGCAGGACCACGTGAGCCGGCAGAACTGGTTGACCTCACAGAACCCCTTACCCAAGAATGAGTCGGCTGCTCAGACACTGGACAGAGTCGGCTTGGACAGCTGGTCAACCACGTGAATGCTCAGACCCAGGACCGAGTGGGCCAGGATAGTTGGTCGACACTGCAGCCCCTGGGACCCAGTGTCCGAGTCGGCCGCTAGAGGTGGGCGACCCCGTTTCAGCTCAGACACAGGACCAAGTGGGCCGAGATAGCTGGTCAACCCCAGAACTGCTTGGACGCAGTGTCTGAGTCGGCAGGGACAGTTGGTCAACCCCGTTTCAGCTCTGACGCAGGACCGAGTCGGCCGTGATAGCTGGTTGACCGCCAGGCCCTGCGGACCCTCCATCCCTCAGTCTCTCCGGCCCAGGAATATAATCGGCCTAGACAGCTGTTCGACCCTCTTCCCGACGGAGCTGTGGTCCGAGTTGGACGGGACTCCCGGCCGACCGCACAGCCCCTTGGACCCAGGGGTCCGAGGCGGCCGGGACAGCTGGTTGACATCGTGGCCCCTCGAACCCGGGGAGCGAGTCGGCCAGGAGAGCTGGTCGACCCCATGGCCTCTTGGACCCGGGATAAAGAAGCCGGGACAGCTTGTTGACCGCACGGCAGCTCGGACCAGGGAAAGAGTCGGTCGGGACAACTGGTTGACCCTGCCCCCTCTCAGACACTTGGACACAGGAACGAGTCAGCTGGGACAAATATTTGAGCACGTCACTCCTCGGACACTGGGTCCTAGTCGGCCAGGAGAGCTGGTCAACACCGCGGCAACTCAGAACCTGGACCGTGTTGCTGGGACAGCTGGTCAACCTTGTGGCACCTTGCCCCTCAACAGCAAGTCGGCGGGAGGGCTGGTTGACCCTGCAGCCCCTCGGACCCAGGGTCTGAGTCATCCGGGATAGCTGGTCGACCACACGGCCCCTCGGTCTTGGGAACGAGTCGGCCAGGGCAGCTGGTTGACACCGGGGCAGCTGGTTGACACCATGGCAGCTCAGACAGGGGACCGAGTTGGTTGGGAGAGCTGGTCGACCTCTCAGACCCTCAGTCCCAGGGACCTTGTTGGCCGGGAGAGCTGGTCAACCCCGAGGCAGCTCAGACCTAGCACCGAGTCAGCCGGGAAAGCTGGTAGAACCCACAGCCCCTTGGATGCAGGACCACGTCAGCCGGGAGAACTTGTTGACCTCACGGAACACCAGAACCAGGAACAAGGCGGCCGGGACAGCTGGTCGACCCCGCACTAGCTCGGACCATGGACCATTTAGGCCAGGTTAGCTGGTCGAACATGCGGCAGCTTGGACACAGGCCTGACTTCATGGAACCCCGGACCCGGGAACGAGTCGGCCGGGACAGCTGGTCGACCCCGCACCAGCTTGGACCAGTGACCATGTCGGCAGGGTTAGCTGGTCGAACACGCGGCAGCTTGGACACAGGACTGAGTCGGCTGGGACAGCCTGTCGACCCCGTGGCCCCTATGACACAGGACCGAGTTGGCCAGAACAGCTGGTTGAGCCCTCGGCTCCTCGGACCCGGGACTGAGTCGCCCAGGACAGCTGGTCGAACCATCAGACCCATGGACCAGTGAAAGTGTTGGCCGCGACAGCTCGTCAACACCTCGGGTCCGTGGCTACGGGAACGATTCGCCCGGGAGACTTGGTTGACACCGTGGCCACTTGGACCCGGAAACGAGTCGGCCAGGACAACTGGTCTATGCCTCGGACCCTAGGTCCCTGGGCATGAGTCGCTCGGGACAGCTGGTTGACCCCGCATCATTACGGACACGGGACAGAGTTGGCCGGAATAGCTGGCCGAACCCACAGCTCCTTGGACATGGGTAGGTGTTGGCTGTGAGAGCTGGTTGACCCAGCAGCCCGTTGGATCTGGCATCCGAGTCGGCCCGGACATCTGGTCAACCCTGCAGGCCCTTGGACCCAGGTCCGATTCGGTCGGGACACCTGGTCAACACCATGTCAGCTCGGACACGGTACCGAGTAGGCCAGGATAGCTGGTCAACACTGCATCAGCTCGGATGCAGGACCGAGTGGCCGGGGTAGCTGGTCAACCCCAAAGCTCCTCGGACCTGGGTCTGAGTCTTCCAGGTCAACTGGTCAACCACGCATCAACTCAAACATGGGACAGAGTCGGCAAGTATAGCTGGTCGATGCAACAGTTCCTCAGACCTGGGTCCCAGTCAGCCAGGACACCTGGTCGATCCGTCGGACCCTCGATCCCACGTCAGCTCGGACCCAAGACCGAGTCGGCCGGGACAGCTGGTCAAACCTGCAGCCCCTCGGACCTGTGAACGAGTTGGCCGGGACAGTTGGTCGAACACACAACACCTCGGACCCGGGGTCCTATTCTGCCGGGATATCTGGTCAACGTCCTGGCCCCTTGTAAACCTGACTGAGTTGGCCAGGACCGCAGGTCGACCCTGTGGCCACTCAGAACCAGGACCGAGTCGGCAGGCACGTTTGGTCGAGCATGATGCCCCTCGGACTTGGGACCATGTCGCCTGGGGCAGCTGGTTGAATCCTTGGACCATTGGACCCGGAACCGTGTTGGACGGGAAAGCTCATGAACCCCTTGGCTCCTTGGATACGGCAAAGAGTTGCCTGGGACAGCCGGTCAACACTGCAGCCGCTTGGACCCGGGAACAAGTCGGCCAGGACAGCTAGTCGACCCCATGTCAGCTCGGACCCGGGACCGAGTCGGCCGGGATAGCTGGTCAATCCCGTGTCATCTCGGACCCGGGACCGAGTCAGCTGGGATAGCTGGTCGACCCCACGGCCCCTCAGACCCTTGGACCCAGGGTTGAGTCAGCCGGGACTAATATTCGACCATGTGACCATTCGGACCCGGGGTCCGAGTCGCCTGGGACAGCTGGTCGACTCTGCAGCAGCTCGGACAGGGAAACGAGTCGAACGAAGGAGCTGGTCAATGCCTCGTACCCTCGGTCCCAGGGCCTGAGTCGGCCAGGAAAGCTGACTGACCCCGAGGCAACTCAGACCCTGGACCGAGTCGGCCAGGACAGCTGGTCAAACTCTCGCAAACTTGGACTGGGGACAGAATCAGCTGGGACAGCTGGTAGACGCCAGGGCTTTTGGACCCGGGACTGTGTCGGCCAGGACAGCTGGTTGAACTGTCGGACACTCGGACCAGGGACAGTGTCGCCCGGGACAGCTGATCAACACTGCGGCAGCTCAGACTGGGGATCGTGTTGGCCGGGACAACTGGTCGACCCAACAGCTCCTCGGACCCGGGTCCGAGTCGGCCAGGACAGCTGGTCGACCACGCGGCCCCTCAGAACCAGGACCATGTCGGCCGGGACAAATGGTTAGCCTGTGGTAATGTGGACACGGGAACAAGAGAGCCAGGACAGCTGGTCGACCCCGTGGCCCCTCAGAACCAGGACCATGTTGCCCGGGAGAAATGGTTGAGCCCGCGGCACCTCGAACACGGGACAAAGTCGGCCAGGATCCTGGTTGACCCAACAGCTCTTCAGACCTGGGTCCGAGTCGGTCAGGACACCTGGTCAACCCTGCATCAGATTGAAACTGGTACCTACTTGGCCGGGTTTGATGGATGACACCACTGCTCATTGGACCTGGGTCCGAGTCGCCCGGGACAGCTGTTTGACCGCGTGGCCCCTCGGACCCAGGACCGAGTCTGCCAGGATAGCTGGTCATCTCCACAGCTCCTCAGACCTGGGTCCAAGACAGCCGGGACAACTGGTCGAACCCACGTCAGCTCGAACCTGGGACCATTTTGGCCAGGATAGCTGGACCACACCGCCAGGCTCGGACCCACGATAGAGTTGTCCGGTATATCTGGTCGACCCCACAGCTACTTGGACCTGGGTCTGAGTCTGTCGGGACAGCTGGTTGACCCCGCGGTCCCTGGGACCAGGAGTCCGTGGTGGCCGGGACAGCTGGTTGTCCCCGTGTCAGCTTGGAACCGGGACCGAGTCGGCCAGTATATATGGTCCACCCCAGAGCTCCTCGGACCCGGGTCCGTGTCACCTGGGACAACTGGACGACACCGCATCAGCTCGGACACGGGACCGAGTGGGCCGGGATACCTGGTGGACACAACAGCTCCTCGGACCCGGGTCCGAGTCAGGCAGGACAGCTGGTCGACCCCGCATCCGCTCGAACCTGATACCTAGTCAGCCGGGACAGCTGGATGATGCAACAGGTAATCGGACGTGGGTCCAAGTCGCCCAGGACAGCTGTTCGACCCCACGGCCCCTCGGACCCTGGTCCGGGTAGGCCAGGACAGCTAGTTGAACACACAGAACCTCGGACCCAGGACCGAGTCGGCCAGAATGTCTGGTCGACCCCGCGGCCACTCTGACGTGGGACACAGTCGGTCGGGACAGCTGGTCAAACCCTCGGCTCTGGGACTCGGGACCGAGTCACCCAGGACTGCTGGTCAACCACACGGATCCTCGGACCTGAGGTCCAAATCGCCCGGGACAACTGGCCAATTCAGCCCCCACTTGGACCCTTGGATCTGGGAGTGAGATGACTGGGACAGCTGGTTGATCGTGTGGCAACTCAGACCCAGGACCGAGTGGGCCGGGATAGCTGGTCAACCCTGTGTCAGCTCAGACCCGGGCCCGAGTCGGCCGGGGCAGCTGGTCGACCCCTGGGCTCCTCGGACCGAGGACCGAGTCACCCGAGACAGCTGGTCGACCCCACGGATCCTCAGACCCGGGTCCGAGTCGGGTGGGAAATCTGGTGGACACTGAGTGAGCTTGGACCCAGGACCGAGAGGACCAGGATAGCTGGTCGACACCACGGCTCCTCGGACCCGGGACCTAGTTAGCCGGGACTTCTGGTTGAACACCCGTGAGCACAGACCCAGGACTTAGTGGGCCGAGATAGCTGGTAGAACCCACAGGTCCTCAGACCTGGTACCGAGTCTGTGGGTATAGCTTGATGAAATTTCGGCACCTCGGACCCGGGGTCCAAGTAGGCCAGGACAGCTAGTCGAACCCACGGCCCCTCGGACCAGGTGTCGAAGTAGGCCGGGACAGCTGGTTGAAACAGAACAGCTCGGACCCGGGACCAAGTTGGCCAGGACAGCTGGCCGACCCCTCGGATCCTCAGTCCCAGGGCCCTTGTCAACTGGGACAGCTGGTCAACCATGTGGCCCCTCAGAACCAGGACCATGTCAGCCGGGACAGATGGTTGAGCCCGCCTGACCTTGGACCTGGGAACGAGTCGGCCGGGATAGCTGGTCGACCCCACAGCCCCTCAGAAACAGGACCATGTTGTCCGGGACAAATGGTTGAGCCCACGGCACCTCGGACGTGGGACCGAGTCGCCCGGGACAGCTGGTTGACACCACAGCTGCTCAGAATGGGGATCGTGTCAGCCGGGACAGCTGGTCAACCAAACAGCTCCTCGGACCCTGGTCCGAGTCGGCCGGGATAGCTGGTCGAACCTATGGCCCATTGGAACCATGGTCCATGTCTGCCAGAAGAGCTGGTCGACCCCACGTCAGATCCAACTGGGAATAAGTAGGCAAGGATAGCTGTTCGACCCCACAGCTCCATGGACACAGGTCAGAGTAGGCCAGGAGAGCTGGTAAAACCCACGGCAGCTCAGACCTGGGACAGAGTGAGCCAGGATTGCTGGTCGACCCCGTATCAGCTCGGACCTGGGACCGAGTCAGATGGGATAGGTGGTCGACCCCAAAGTTCCTCGGACCTGGGTCCGATTTGGCCGGGACAGCTGGACAAACAAGCGTCAACTCGGACCCAGGACTGAGACTGCCGGGATAGCTGGTCAACCCCGCGATGCCACAGACGAACCCCCACCCCTCGTACCCTCGGTCCCTCAGTCCTTCAGTCCACAGGACCAAGCCAGCCGTGATGTTGTTCAATACTGCGGCCCCACGGACCCTCGTTACGTCAGGACCCCTGTCCATTGTTCCCTCGGTGCCTCGGTCCCCAGGACCAAGTCAGCCGGGACAGCTGGTCGACCCCACAGTGCCACGGACTGAGGACCGAGTCCAACGGGACAGCATGTTGAGACCTCAGCTCCACGTACCCGGGACAATGTCGTCCAGGACAGCTGGTCGACACAGGGTCACCTTGGACCCGGGACCATGGGGTTGGGGAGAGCTGGTCGACCCCTCGGCTCCTCGGAAAAGGGACCGAGTGGGCCGGGACAGCTGCCGATCCCGGGGCCCCTCGGACCTGGGGTCTGAGTCGGCTGGGAGAGCTAGTTGAACCCGCGGCCCATCTGACCTGGTACTGAGTCAGGCGGGACAGCTGGTCGAAATCTCGGAAACTCGGACCTGGGGTTCGAGTCAACTGGGACAGCAGGTTGACCCCGCAGCCCCTCGGACCCAGGACCCATTGGGCCGAGATAGCTGGTCGACCACACAGCTCCTTGGACATGATACCGAGTCGGCCAGGACAGCTGGTCGACCCCGCGTCAGTTCAGACCCAGGACAGAGGGGGTCGTGATTGCAGGTCGTCCCCACAGCTTCTCGGACCTGGGTCTGTGTTGGCCAGGAGAGCTCCCTGACACAACAGCTCCTCAGACCTGGGTCCGAGTCATCTGGGACAGCTGGTCGACCCTGCATCAGCTCGAAACTGCGACTGAGTCAGCTGGGATAGCTGGTCAATACCACAGCTCCTCAGACATGGGTGTGAGTCGGCGGGGACAGCTGGTCAACCCCGTGTCAGCTCGTACCCGGACCAAGTCGGCTGTGATATCTGGTTGACCCCACAGCTCCTCGGAACCAGGGCCGAGGTGGCCGGGATAGCTGGTCAACACTGTGGCCCCTCGGACCCAGGTCCGTGTCGGCTGGGACAGCTGGTCAACCCCACGTCAGCTAGGACACGGGACCAAGTCAGCTGGGATAGCTGGTCAACAAAACCGTTTCTCGGATCCGGGTCTGAGTGGGCCAGACAGCTGGTCAACCCCGTGCCTGCTCGGACCCCGGACCAAGTGGGCCGGGATAGCTGGTCTACCCGTCGGCCCCTCAGATCAGGACCGAGTTGGACAGGAACGCTGATCAACCACTCGACCGAGTTGGCCGGGACAGCTTGTCGACCCTGTGGCCCCTCAGACAATCGCACCCAGGACCAAGTCGACTGGGACATCTTGTAGACCCCACGTAAGCTCGGACCCGTTACTGAGTGGTCCAGGATGGCTGGTCGAGCCCTCGGACACTCGCTCCTGGGGCCCGTTTTGGCCGGGACAGCTGGTCGACCCTGCATCAAATCATACCCGGGACCGTGTCAGCTGGAACATCTGGTCGAACCCGCGGCCACTCAGACACGGGACACAGTTGGCCGGGACAACGGGTCAACCCCTTGGCTCCTGGGACTCAGGACCAAGTCACCCGGGACAGCTGGTCAACCACACAGATCCTCGGACCTGAGGTCCAAATCGCCCAGGACAGCCAGCAAATTCAGCCCCCACTCGGACCTTCTGATCCGGGAGTGAGACGCCTGGGACAGCTGGTTGATCACGTGGCAGCTGGGACCCAGGACGGAGTGGGCCGGGATAGCTTGTTGACCCCACAGTTCCCCGGTCCTGTGTCCAATTCAGCCAGGACAGCTGTGCAACCCCGCGGCCACTCGGACCAGGGGTCCATGTCGGCCAGGACAGCTGGTCGACCCCACGTGAACTCAGACCCAGGGTCCGTGTCAGCCAGGACAGCTGGTTGACCTAGCATCAGATTGGAACAGGGACCGAGTCGGCCGGGCTAGCTGGTCCACCCCACAGCTCCTTGGACATGGGTCTGAGTCAGATGGGACAGCTGGTCGAACACTCGAACCCTCGGACCCGGGATCCGATTCAGCCGGGACAGCTGGTTGACTCCGTCCGAACTCAGAAACTCGGACCCGAGACCGAGTCACCCGGAACAGCTGGTTGAAACTGCGGCAGCTCGGACAATGGATAGAGTCAGCTGTAACAGCTGGTCTACACCGAGGACCCTCAGACTCATGGTCCCAGTTGGCTGGGCCAGCTGGTCAACACCGCGGCCCCTCGTTCCCGGGGCCGTAGGTGGCCGGGACAGTGGTCCACCCCTCAGACCCTCAGTCCCGAGTCACCCGGGAGTGTTGGTCGACCATGCAGCATCTCGGACCCTGAGTTCCAGTCAGCCGGGACAGCTGGTCGACACCACATCAGCTCGAACATGGGACCAAGTCGACCGGGATAGCTGGTCCACCCGGCGTCAGCTCGAACCCAGGACCGAATCAGCCAGGATAGCTGTTCCAACATGCGGCAGCTCAGACCCAGGACCGAGTCGGCCGGGACAGCTTGTCAAACCCATGGCCCCTCGGACTATGGTTCCAAGTCAGCCGGCACAGCTGCTCGACCCTGCAGCCCCTCAGAAATGGGACCATGACGGCCAGGACAACTGGTTGAGCCCATGGCAACTCGGAACCAGGGCCCTAGGCGGCCAGAACAGTGGTTGACCCCTTGGACCCTCGGTCCCGGGGTCCGAGTCGGCTGGGAAACTTGGCCGACCCTGTGGCAGCTCGGACACTGGGTCCCAGTCAGCCGGGACATCTGGTCGACCCAATTGCCCCTCGGTCCCGGGGTCACATTCAGCCTGGGGTGCTTGTCGACCCTGCGGCAGCTTGGACCCAGGACCGAGTCGGCCAGAACATCTGGTCAACCCCACGGTCCCTTGAACACAGATAGATTCAGCCAGGACAACTGGTCGACCTTGTGGCCCCATGGAGCCGGGAACGATTCAGCTGGTACATCTGGTCGACCACTCAGACCCTCGGTCCCGGGGCCCGAATCGGCCGGGACAGCTGGTCGACCCTGCGGCACCTTGGACCCGTGGTTCTAGTCAGCCGGGATAGGTAGTAGACCACGCCCCGCCTCCAAAACTCAGATCCGGGAACGATTCACCTGGGACAGATGGTCGAACTCACAGCACCTCGGACCTGGGGTCCGAGTCCAGCAGGACATCTGGTCAACCACGCGGCCCCTCGGACCCTGGACCGAGTTGGCCGGGACATCTGGTCAAACCCTCGGACCCTCTGACACAGGATAGAATCAGCGGGGACAGCTGGTCGATCCCACGGCTCTTCGGAACCGGGACAATGTCGGCTGGGTCAGATGGTCAACCTCGTGTCACCTCGCCCCCCAGCAGCATGTCGGCCGCGAAATGTGGTCGACCGCCAGGCCCTGCGTAACCTCCGTCCCTTGGTCTCTCCGGCCCAGGAACATAATCGGCCTGGAAAGCCTTTCGACCCCCTGGCCCATGGACCAGTGGTCAGAGTTGGCAGGGACAGCTTATCGTCCCCATCCCTCCTCGGACCCTCGGACTCAGGACCGGGTCGACCGGGACAGCTGTTCGACCCCTCAGCTCCTCTGACCTGGGAATGAGTCAACTGGAACAGCAGGTCTACACGGCATCCCCTCAGACCCAGGACCGAGTAGGCCGGGATAGCTGGTCGACAACACAGCTCCTCGGACATGGGTCCGATTCGGCCGGGACAGCAGGTCGACCCTGTGTCAGCTCGGACCTGGGTCCCAGTGGGCCGGGATATGGGGTCGACCCCACAGCTCCTCGGACTTGGGACTGAGTCGCCTGGGACAGTTGGTCGACCCAACGGATCCTCAGACCCAGGGTACAATCGGCCAGGACAGCTGGTTGATTCCGCCCCCACTCGGACCCTTGGACCCGGGACCGAGTCGCCTGGGACAGTTGTTCGAACCTGCGGGACCCCCTGGACCATCAGACCCGGGGTCCTATTCGGCCGGGACAGCTGGTCGACCCCAAGGCCCCTCAGACCCGGTGTCCACATCGGCCGGGGGAGCTGGTCGACTCCACCCCCACTCAGACCCTCAGAAACGGGACCGAGTTGGCCGGGACAAATATTCAACCACACAACCTTTCGGACATGGTGTCCGAGTCGGCCGGGCAGCTGGTTGACTCGGCGGCAGCTTGGACAGGGAATCGAGTTGATCATGAGAGCTGGTCGAAGCCTCGGACCCTTGGTCCTGGGGCCCGAGTTGGCCAGGACAGCTGGTAGACCCAGCGGTCCCTCGGACCCAGGACCAAATCGGCTGGGAGAACTGGTTGACCTCGAGGGCCCTTGGACCCAGGAACGAGTCGGCCGGGACAGTGGTCAACCCCTTGGACACACTGACCTGGGACCGAGTCAGCCAGGACAACTGTTTGAACACTTGGCAGCTCAGACCCGGGACCGATTCATCCAGGACAGCTGGTCGACCCCACGGCACCATGGACCCAGGTCAGAGTCAGCCAGGACAGCTGGTCGACCCCACGGCACCATGGACCCAGGTCAGAGTCAGCCAGGACAGCTGGTCGACCCCTGGGCTCCTCAGATATGGGACCAAGTCATCCGTGACAGGTGGTCGACCCCACGGTTCCTTGGACCCGGGGTCCGAATCTGCCAGGCGGCTCATCGATTCCACATCCCCTCGGACCCTCGGACCTGGACCGAATCTCCTGGGACAGCTGGTTGACCATGTGGTAGCTCGGACACTGGGTCCCAGTCACTGGGACATCTGGTCAACAACACGACCCCTCGGTCCCGGCGTCCCATTCGGACGGGACAGCTGGTCGACCCCACGGCCACTTGGACCCAGGACAGAGTTGGCCGGGACAGCTGGCCGACACCACGGCAGCTCGGACCCTCACACCCGGGACCGAGACGCCAGGGACAGCTGTTCAACCCCGCCCCCTCTCAGAACCTCGGACCCTGGAACGCATCAGCTGGGACAAATATTCCACCACGCAACCTTTTGTACATGGTGCCTAGTCGGCCGGGACAGCCGGTCGACTACGCGGCAGCTGGGACAGGGAACCAAGTCGATCGTGAGAGCTTGTCGACATCTCGGACACTTGGTCCCAGGTCCCGAGTCAGCCGGGAAAGATGGTCGACCCTGAGGCATCTCAGAACCTGGACCGAGTCAGCCGGGACCCCTGGTTCACCCCATGGCTCTTTGGACCCGGTATTGGTATTGTCCGGGACAGCTGGTAAAACTCACAGCACCTCGCCCCTCAGCAGCAAGTTGGCCGTGAGACCTGGTCGACCCTGCGGCAGCTCAGGCCCAGGACCGAGTCTGCCGGGACAGCTTGTAGACACCATGGCCCCTCGGACCCAGGACCAAGGAGAACTGGTGGACCCCGTGGCCCCTCGGACACGGGAACAAGTCGGCTGGGACAGTTGGTCGACACCTCGGACCCTCGGTCCAGGGGCATGAGTCAGCCGGGACAGCTGGTCGACCCAATGGATTCTCGGACCTGGGGTACGAATCGGCCGGGATAGCTGGTTGTTTCCGCCCACCCTCATACCCTTGGACCTGGACCTAGATGCCCGGGACAGCTGTTCGAACCTGCGGGACCCCCTGGACCATCAGACGCGGGCTCCTATTCTGCCATTACAGTGGTCGACCCCGCGGCCCCTCGGAACCGGTGTCCATATTGGCCGGGAGAGCTGGTTGACTCCACACCCCTTGGACCCTTGGACCTGAGACTGAGCAGCCGGGGTAGCTGGTCAACGCAACAGCTCCTTGAACACAGGCC
The DNA here is from genome assembly GCF_016906955.1 of Phacochoerus africanus. Lineage (NCBI taxonomy): Eukaryota > Metazoa > Chordata > Mammalia > Artiodactyla > Suidae > Phacochoerus > Phacochoerus africanus. The sequence continues at coordinate 9,786 of NW_025927462.1, read as the reverse complement.
CGTGTCGGCCGGTGTAGCTGGTCGACCCCGAGGCCCCTCGGACCCGGGACTGAGCCAGTCGGGATAGCTGGTTGACCCCACAGCTTTTCGGACATGGGTCCGACACAACAGCTCCTGGTCCAAGTTGACAGGGACAGCTGGTCGACCCTGCGGCCCCTGAGAACCAGGACCATGTTGGCCAGGACAAATGGTTGAGCCCGTGGGACTTTGGACCCAGGAACACATCGGCCGGGATAGCTGGTCAACCCCATGTCAGCTCAGATGAGGGACCGAGTCGGCCGGGACAGCTGGTCGAACCCTGGGCTCCTCAGACCCAGGAACGAGTCACCTGGGACAGCTGGTCAACCCCACGGATCCTCGGACCTGGGGTCCAAATCGGCCACCCCCACTCGGACCCTCGGACCTGGCACTGACTCACACGGGATAACTGGTCGACCCCACGGCTACTCCGACCCGGGTCTGAGTCGGGCGGGAAATCTGGTGGACACCGAGTGAGCTTGGACCCAGGACAAAGAGGGCTGGGATAGCTGGTCGACACCACAGCTTCTCGGACCCGGTACCGAGTCAGCCGGGACTTCTGGTTGAACACCCATTAGCACGGACCCAGGACTTAGTGGGCCGAGATAGCTGGTAGAAACCACAGGTCCTCAGACCCGGTACCGAGTCCGTGGGTACAGCTTGATGAAATTTCGGCACCTCAGACCCGGGGTCCAAGTCGGCCAGGACAGCTAGTTGAATCCGAGGCCCCTCAGACATGGTGTCGAAGTAGGCCGGGACAGCTGGTTGAAACAGAACAGCTCGAACCCGGGACCGAGTTGGCTGGGACAGCTGGTCGATCCATCGGACACTCGGACCCGAGACAGAATCAGCCGGGACAGCTACTCAACCCCACGTCTCTTCGAACCCTGGGACCGAGTCGCCCGGGACAGCTGTTCGAATCTACGGGACCCCCAGGACCATCAGGCCCGGGGTCCTATTGGGCTGGGAGAGCTGATCTTCCCTGCGGCCTCTTGGACCCTGGGTCCGAGTCGGCCACGATTTCTTGTTGAACCCCCGTGAGCATGGACCCAGGACTTAGTACGCTGAGATAGCTGGTAGAACCCACAGCTCCTCAGACCTGATACCGAGTCCGTCGGGACAGCTGGTTGAAACCTAGGCAACTCGGACCCAGGGTCTGAGTCGGCCGGGACAGCTAGTTGACCCCACAGCCCCTCGGACCAGGTGTCTGACTACGCCGGGACAGTTGGTCGACACCGAACAGATAAGACCTGGGACCGAGTGGGTTGGGACAGCTGGTCAACCCCTCGACTCCTCGGTCTCGACCAAGTCAGCCGTGAGAGCTGGTTGACACCTCGGCCCCTCAGACCAGGGGCCGAGTCGGCCGGGACAGCTATTCGACCCTGCGACTCCTCGGACCTGGGTCTGAGTCGGCCGGGACAGCTGGTCAACCCCGTGTCAGCTCAGACATGGAACCGAGTGGGCCATGATAGCTGGCCAACCCCACGTCAGCTCGGACCTGGGACCAAGTGGGCCGGGATAGCTGGTCGACCCCATACCTCCATAGACCCGGGTCTGAGTCAGCCAGGACAGCTGGTTGAACCCACTTCAGCTCGGACCCGGGACGTGGAAGGGCTAGAATAGCTGGTCGACTCTGCCAGGTTCGAACATGGGACCGAGTCGGCCAGAACATCTGGTCGACCCACAGCTCCTCGGACCTGGGTCCGAGTCAGCTGGGACAGCTGGTCGACCCCGTGGCAGCTCAGACCAGGAAAAGAGTCAGCCTGGACAGCTGGTCGACCCCGTGCACTCTTGGACCCTCGGACCCAGGAATGAGTCGGCCGGGACAAATATTCTACCTCATAACCTCTTGGAAACGGGTTCCAAGTCGGCTGGGACAGCAGGTCGACTCCACAGCAGCTTGGACAGGGAACCGAGTCGATCGAGAGAGCTGGTCGATGCCTCAGACCCTCGGTCCCAGGGCCCGAGTCAGCCAGGATACCAGGTCGACCCCGTGGCAAATCGGACCCTGGACCGAGTTGGTCGGGACAGCTGGTTGAACCCTCGGACACTCGGACCGGGGACAGAATCAGCCGGGACAGCTGGACGAAAGCACGGCTCTTTGGACCCAGGACCGCGTCGGCCAGGACAACTGGTCAACCTCGCTTCACCTCGCCCCACAGCAGCAAGTCGGCCAGGACAGCTGGTCGAACCCACATCATCTCCGACCCAGGACCGAGTCGGCCGTGGTAGCTGGTCCACCCCGAGGCCCCTTGGACCCGGGGTCCGTGTCAGCTGGGAAAGCTGGTAGATCCAGCGTCAGCTCGGATCCGACACCGAGATGGCCAAGATAGCTCGTCGACCCCACAGCTCCTTGTACCCAGGTCCGCGTCGGCCATGACAGCTGGTCGAACACACGGCAGCTGAGACCCAGGACCTAGTGGGCCAGGGCAGCTGGTCACCCCACGTCAGCTCGGACCCGGGACCGTGGGAGCCGGGATAGCTGGTCGACCCAACAACTCCTCAGACCCGGGTCCACGTCGGCCGGGACAGCTGGTTGAACACACAGTAGCTCAGACCCAGGACCGAGTGGGCCGGGACAGCTGGTCACCCCATGTCAGCTCGGACCCAGGACTGAGTCAGTTGGGAGAGCTGGTCAACCCAAAAACTCCTCGGACACTGGGTCCAAGTTGGCCAGGAGAGCTCTTCGAACCCACATAAGCTCAAACCCGGGACCGAGTCAGCCGGGAGTTCTGGTCGACCCAAAAGCTCCTCAGACCCTGGTTCTTGTCAGCCAGGACAGCTGATCAACGCCGTGGCACCTCAGAACCAGGACCATGTCGGCCAGGATATGGTTGAGACTGCACCACCTCGGACCCAGGAAGGAATCGGCCAGGACAGCTGGTAGTCCCCACGTCAGCTCGGACCCGGGACAGAGTCAGCCGGGATAGCTGAAAGACGCAACAGCTCCTCGTACGTGGGTCTGCATTGGCCGGGACAGCTGGTCGACCCCACGTCAGCTCGGACCCGGGACCGTGGGAGCCGGGATGATAGCTGGTCGACCCAACAACTCCTCGGACCCGGGTCCGCGTCAGCCGGGACAGCTGGTTGAACACACTGTAGCTCAGACCCAGGACCGAGTGTGCCGGGTTAGCTGGTCGACCACGTGTCACCTCGGATCTGAGACCGAGTCAGCCGGGATAGATGGTTGACCCCATAGTTCTTCAGTCCTGTATCCGATTTGGCTGGGACAGCTGTGCGAACCCGCAGCCCCTTGGACCAGATGTCCATGTTGGCCAGGACACCTGGTTGACCCCGCATGAACTCAGACCTGGACTGAGTCGGCCAGTATAACTGGATGCCCCCAAAGCTAATCTGACACGTGTCCGAGTCAGCTGGGACAGCTGGTCAACCCCGTGGCCCCTCGGACCCGGGGTCCGTGTTAACCAGGACAGCTGGTTGACCCCGCATCAGATCAGAACCTGTACCCAGTCGGCCGGGATAGCTGGTCCACCCCACAGCTACATGAACCCGGGTCTGAGTCGGCCAAGACAGCTGGCCGAACACGTGGCCCCTTGGACCCGTGGTCCGTGTTTGCTGGGAGATCTGGTCGACACTGCATCAGATATAACACGGGACTGAGTCGGCTGGGATAGCTGGTCGACCCCACAGCTCCTTGGACCCGGGTCCGAGATGGTCGGGAGAGCTGGTTGACCTTGATAAGATCGGACCCAGGACCGTTTCCGCCAGGAGAGCTGGTCGACCCCGCGGCCCCTCAGACCCTTGGACCCAGGGTCGAGTCACCCGGGACTAATATTCGACCACGTGAACATTTGGACCCAGGGTCCAAGTCGGCTGGGACAGCTGGTCGCCTCCGCAGCAGCTCAGATAGGGAACTGAGTCGATCGAGAGAGCAGGTCGACGCCTTGTACCCTTGGTCCCAGAGCCTGAGTCAGCCGGGAAAGCTGGTTGGTCCCGAGGCAACTTGGAACCTGGACCGAGTCGGCCAGGACAGCTGGTCAAACTGTCAGACACTCGGTCCGGGGACAGAATCAGCCGGGACAGTTGGTCGACCCCACAGTTCTTTGGACACGGGCCCGTGTTGGCCAGGACAGCTAGTCATCCCCTTGGCCCTCGGACCTTGGGTCCGAGTCAGCCAGGACAGCTGGTCGAATCCATGGCAGCTCAGACCCGGTACCGAGTCTGTTGGGAGAGCTGGTCGATGTCTCAGACCCTCGGTCCCAGGGCCTGTGTCAGGTGGGAGAACTGGTCGACCCTGCGCCCCCTCAGACCCAGGACCATTTCGCCCCGGACAAATGGTTGAGACCGCGGCACTTCGTTTATGGGACCGAGTAGGTCAGTTTACCTGGTCGACCTAACAGCTCCTCGGACATGGGTCTATGTCGGCCGGGAGAGCTGATTGATCCCATGTCAGTTCGAACCCGGGACCATGTTGGCCGGGATAGCTGGTCGACCCGCGTCAGATTGGACCCGGGAAAGAGTCAGCTGGGAGAGCTGGTCGAACCCGCATAAGCTCGAACCCGTGACCAAGTGGGAGGGAGAGCTGATGGACCCAACAACTCCTCGGACTCTGGTCCATGTCGGATGGGAGAGCTGGTCAAACCCGTAGCACCTCTGAATCACGACCATGTCGGCCGGGACAAAAGGTTGATCCGGCGACACCTCAGACCCAGGAACGAATCAGCTGCTCCCATGAGTGCCCAGTTCAGAAGTGGCCTAAAAAGCCTTGTTTCGACAGGCCCCAGCAATGCCCCTGGAGCCTGATAGGGGGAATCCGATCCTACTGCCCATCTCAAAACAAGCGCAAAACGAGCTTCCGGAGGCTGCATTCGGGAAGGGAAAACTCTCCTCGGGGAGCACACCACAGCCCCAATGCGTCTTGGCTCAGGGCAGCCACGGTTGCCTTTTTCTCACCTAGCCCTCTGCTCTCTGTAGGGGAAAGCAGGGTCTGGTATGCCTCTGGCTCCCTCGTCACAGGTGCTTTGGCAGTGCTCTCCCTATCTAGAAAGCCACTCCAAACTTGCTCGCATGAGTGCCCAGCTCGGAGTTGACCTGAAGAGGCCTTGTTTCCACGGCACCCAACCATGATTCCGGAGCCTGATAGGGGGATCCGTACCAACAGTCCATCTCACAATTAGCAAATACCGAGCTTCCGCAGATTGCATTCGGGAAGGGAAAACTCTCCTCGGGGAGCACACCGCAGCCACAATGCATCTTGGCTCAGGGCAGCCACGATTACCCTTTTCTCACCTAGCCCTCTGTTCTCCATAGGGCAAAGCAGGGTCTGGGCTCCCTCTGGCTCCCTGGGCACTGGTGCCTTGCGGGTCCTCTCGCTAGCTTGAAACCCACTCCAAAAGTGCTCTCATGAGTGCCCAGCTCGGATTTGGCCTGAAGAGGACTTGTTTCCACAGGCCCCAGCCATGCCTTAGGAGCCTGTTATGGGGATCCGTACCTAGGTCCCATCTCAGAACAGGCCCAAAACTAGCTTCCGCGCGCTGCATTAGGGAAGGGAAAACTCTCCTCGGGGAGCACACCACAGCCCCAATGCGTTTTGGTTCAGGGCAGCCACGCTTGCCTTTTTCTCCAGTAGCCCTCTGCTCTCCATAGGCCAAAGCAGGGTCTTGGCGGCCTCTGGCTCCCTGGGCACTGGTGCTTTGCCCGTCCTCTCCACAGCTTGAAAGCCACTCAAAACGTGCTCTCATGCGGGCCCAGCTCGGATTTGGCCTGAACAGACCGTGTTTCCAAGGGCCCCAGGCATACCCCCGGAACCTGCTATGGGGATGTTACATAGGGCCCATTTCAGAAAAGGCGCAACACGAGCTTCGAGAGGCTGCATTCAGGAAGGAAAAATTCTCCTCGGGGAGCACACCACAGCCCCAATGCGTTTTGGCTCAGGGCAGCCACGCTTGCCTTTTTCTCCCCTAGCCCTCTGCTCTCCATAGGGCAAAGTAGGGTCTGGGCTGCCTCTGGCTCCTTGGTTACAGGTGCTTTCCCGTGCTCTCGCTAGCTTGAAACCCACTCCAAACGTGCTCTAATAGGTGCCCAGCTCGGATTTGGCCTGAAAAGGCCTTGTTTCCACGGGCCCCAGCTTTGCAACTGAATCTGCTCGGGGGATCCGTCCCTAAGGCCAATCTGAGAACAGGCCCAAAACGAGCTTCCGGAGGCTGCATTCAGGAAGGGAAAAATCTACTGGTTGAACAAACCATAGGCCCAATGCGCCTTGGCTCAGGGCAGCCACGCTTGCCTTTTTCTCACCTAGCCCTCTGCTCTCCGTAGGCGAAAGCATGGTCTGGGCTGCCTTTGGCTCCCTGGTCACAGGTGCTTTGCCAGTGCTCTCCCTGGGTTGAAACCCACTCCATTCGGGAAGGAAAAACTCTCCTCGGGGAGCAAACCCCAGGCCCAATGCACCATGGCTCAGCTTGCCTTTTTCTCACCTGGCCCTCTGCTCTCCATAGGGCAAAGCAGGGTCTTGGTGGCCTCTGGCTCCCTGGGCACTGGTGCTTTGCCCGTCCTCTCCACAGCTTGAAAGCCACTCCAAACGTGCTCTCATGCGTGCCCAGCTCGGATTTGACCTCAACAGACCGTGTTTCCAAGGGCCCCAGGTATGCCCCCGGAACCTGCTATGGGGATGTCACATAGGGCCCATTTCAGAAAAGGCGCAACACGAGCTTCGAGAGGCTGCATTCAGGAAGGAAAAATTCTCCTCGGGGAGCACACCACAGCCCCAATGCGTTTTGGCTCAGGGCAGCCACGCTCGCCTTTTTCTCCCCTAGCCCTCTGCTCTCCATAGGCCAAAGCAGGGTCTTGGCGGCCTCTGGCTCCCTGGGCACTGGAGCTTTGCCAGTGCTCTCCCTTTGTTGAAACCCACTCCAAACGTGCTCTCATGAGTGCCCAGCTCGGATTCGGCCTGAACAGGCCTTGTTTCCAAGGACCCCATGCATGCCCCAGGAGCCTGCTATGCGGATCTTACCTAGGGCTCATCTGAGAACATGCACAAAACGAGCTTCTGAGATTGCTTTCGGGAAGGGAAAACTCTCCTCGGGGAGCAAACCCCAGGCCCAATGCACCGTGGCTCAGGGCAGCCACGATTACCCTTTTCTCACCTAGCCCTCTACTCTCCTTAGGGCAAAGCAGGGTCTGGGCTGCCTCTGGCTCCATGGGCACTGGTGCTTTGCACGTGCTTTCCCTAGCTTGAAAGTCACTCCAAACGTGCTCTCAAATGTTCAGAGCTCGGATATGGCATGTAAAGCCCTTGTTTCCACGGGCCCCAGCTATCCCTGAATCTGCTCGGGGGATAAGTCGCTAAGGCCCATCTGAGAACCGGCCCAAAACGAGCTTCCGGAGGCTGCATTCGGGAAGGAATAACTCTCCTCGGGGAGCACACCACAGCCCCAATGCGTCTTGGCTCAGGGCAGCCACGCTTGCCTTTTTCTCTCCTAGCCCTTTGATCTCTGTAGGGCAAAGCAGGGTCTGGGCGGCCTCTGGCTCCCTGGGCACTACTAATTTGCCAGTGCTCTCGCTAGCTTGAAACCCACTCCAAACGTGCTCTCCTGAGTACCCAGCTCGGATTTGGCCTGAAGAGCCCTTTTTTCCACAGGCCCCAGGTATGCCTCCGGAGCCTATTAGGGGGATCTGTTCCTACTGCCCATCTCACAATAAGCAATAACCGAACTTCCGCAGGCTGCATTCGGGAAGGGAAAACTCTCCTCGGGGAGCACACCGCAGCCCCAATGCGTCTTGACTCAGGGCAGCCACGCTTGCCTTTTTCTCCCCTAGCCCTCTGCTCTCAATAGGGCAAAGCAGGGTCTGGGCTGCCTCTGGCTCCCTGGGCACTGGTGCTTTCCCGTGCTCTTGCTAGCATGAAACCCACTCGAAATTGCTCTAATAGGTGCCCAGCTCGGATTTGGCCTGAAAGGACCTTGTTTCCACGGGCCCCAGCCATGCCCACGGAGCCTGCTATGCGGATCTTACCTAGGGCTCATCTGAGAATAGGCGCAAAACGAGCTTTCGGAGGCTGCATTCAGGAAGGGAAAACTCTGCTGCTTGAGCAAAGCATAGGCCCAATGCGCCTTGGCTCAGGGCAGCCACGCTTGCCTTTTGCTCAACTAGCCCTCTGCTCTCCATAGGGCAAAGCTGGGTCTGGGCGGCCACTGGCTCCCTGGGCACTACTAATTTACCAGTGCTCTCCCTAGCTTGAAACCAACTCCAAACGTGCTCTCATGAGTGCCCAGCTCGGATTTGGCCAGAACAGACCTTGTTTCCAAGGGCCCCAGGCATACCCCCGGAACCTGCTATGGGGATCTTACCTACGGCCCATTTCAGAAAAGGCACAAAACGAGCCACTAGAAACTGCATTCAGGAAGGGAAAACTCTCCTCGGGGAGCACACCGCAGGCCCAATGCACCGTGGCTCAGGGCAGCCACGATTACCCTTTGCTCACTTAGCCCTCTGCTCTCTGTAGGGCAAAGCAGGGACTGGGCGGCCTCTGGCTCTCCTCGGGGAGCAAACCCCAGGCCCAATGCACCGTGGCTCAGCTTGCCTTTTTCTCACCTGGCCTGCTCTCCTTAGGGCAAAGCAGGGTCTTGGTGGCCTCTGGCTCCCTGGGCACTGGTGCTTTGCCCGTCCTCTCCACAGCTTCAAAGCCACTCAAAACGTGCTCTCATGCGCGCACAGCTCGGATTTGGCCTGAACAGACCGTGTTTCCAAGGGCCCCAGGTAGGCCCCCGGAACCTACTATGGGGATGTCACATAGGGCCCATTTCAGAAAAGGCGCAACACGAGCTTCGAGAGGCTGCATTCAGGAAGGTAAAATTCTCCTCGGGGAGCACACCACAGCCCCAATGCGTTTTGGTTCAGGGCAGCCACGCTTGCCTTTTTCTCCCCTAGCCCTCTGCTCTCCATAGGCCAAAGTAGTGTCTGGCTGCCTCTGGCTCCTTGGGCACTGGTGCTTTCCCGTGCTCTCGCTAGCTTGAAACCCACTCTAAACGTGCTCTCATGAGTTCCCAGCTCCAATTGGACCTGAACAGGCCTTGTTTCCACAGGCCCCTGCCATGCACCCGGAGTATGCTCAGGGGATCCGAGCCTAGGTCTCATCTGAGAACAGGTACAAGAATAACCTCCGGAGGCTGCATTCGGAAAGGGAAAACTCTCCTCGGGGAGCAAACCCACAGGCCCAATGGCCTCTTGGCTCAGGGCAGCCACGCTTGCCTTTTTCTCCCCTAGCCCTCTGCTCTCCATAGGGCAAAGTATGGTCTGGGCTTGCCTCTGGCTCCTTGGTTACAGGTGCTTTCCCGTGCTCTCGCTAGCTTGAAACCCACTCCAAAAGTGCTCTCCTGAGTGCCCAGCTCGGATTTGGCCTGAAGAGCCCTTGTTTCGACAGGCCCCAGCTATCCGCGAGTCTAATCGGGGGATATGTGCCTACGGCCCATCTGAGAACAGGCCCAAACGAGCTTCCGGAGGCTGCATTCAGGAAGGGAAAACTCTGCTGCTTGAGCAAAGCATAGACCCAATGGGCCTTGGCTCCGGGCAGCCACGCTTGCCTTTTTCTCACCTAGCCCTCTGCTCTCCGTAGGCGAAAGCATGGTCTGGGCTGCCTTTGGCTCCCTGGTCACAGGTGCTTTGCCAGTGCTCTCCCTGGGTTGAAACCCACTCCATTCGGGAAGGAAAACTCTCCTCGGGGAGCAAACCCCAGGCCCAATGCACCATGGCTCAGCTTGCCTTTTCTCACCTGGCCCTCTGCTCTCCATAGGGCAAAGCAGGGTCTTGGTG